>NC_065533.1:14779808-14857740 GCF_020184175.1 Aphis gossypii | reverse complement strand
ATTTAAAACAGAGATATTAAAAAAATTTCAAAAAAATTGTAAAGTTAAAGTGTTGGTCTATATCAATATATTATTTTTAAGTTTTAGCTTTGATTAGTTTTTTTTATAATATTTTCTTAAGTTGAAGTGGGCTTGGACTTATCTGGTTGTTACACCAAACGGAGTCAAATTAAAATAATATACCCATACAGTTTAAGTGATTAACAGAAAAGTTTAAAATATTAAGGGCTCACTATAACTTTAAAAGTTGTAGATATGTATCACAATGGAACTTCAACCATAACTTAGGTACTGGGTAACAAGGCTGAATAAGATAACCATAAAAACATTTTTTTTTTAAAAATTTTTTCTGTAAATTGCATACTTTTTGTTCATAGTATAATCGGCTCTAATTTATTATTCTTAGGGGGGGGGGGGAAGCAAAAATTAACTTTTTAAACTTAGGAGGGAACAAATTGAACAGTTTACCTTCTCAATATTTTTCTACTGACTGTTTGTGCTCCTCTAAATGCCACTTATGCACAGAAAATAGAACACCGTAAAAAATAAAAAATGAGTAAAACTTTCCTAAAAAACTGTTGATTAATATAAAATGCAATGTTATCAGTATTATAGTTATTCTAATAGTACAAAACTTAAACAAAATAATAAATTAATCACATTATAATAGTTACTTTACTTATATATTAAAAGAAATAAAACAATAAAATAAAATAATTTCAGTGTTTTGAAACAAAATAATAAAATATACACATTATAAGTTACTTTACTTATGTAATAAAATAAATCAACTAATAAAATAAAATTATTTCAGTCCAAACAGAGTTAAAAAACAATATAATAAAGTTATAAACCATAAGTTATTAATCTTCATAATCGGACAGACATGGAACATCATTATTTTCAACATAATTTTCTTCAAATTGATTGTAGAACCATAGGTGTTCTGGTGGTACATATTTGGCTGCCAAGTCTTGTACATCTAACAGTTTTGTCCTTTTAATTTGTAGGTTTTTAGAGTGTAATGTAGGAAGATTCTCCATTGGATATTTAAAGTTATTGACTACAGATTTATGAAGTATAAAATGGTCAGTGCTTGTAGAGTGTGGGATTGTGGTACAGAATAATCCTTCTTTTTTTATATTCTATTTGTCGATATGCCATAATAGTGAACTTAGCTTTACTCGAATTGGTGATGCATTTTTTAAAATAAGGTTTCAAATACTCTGAAAAGTTGTAAATAAATCGTTGAGTTACGTTAATAATATTAAACCGTCTGACACAGGTGTTTTTCACCATTTCTTGGTATGTGCTTGGAATATATACTCGTTCAATTTTTCTTTTTTGTTGTTCAATTAAACCAAAACAGCGGTCACAGGGTAAGAAGCTGTGGCCAGGCTCCGGATATCGTTGAATAATTTGTCTTAAGCCAAATGCTTCAGATTGAATGATAGTATATAAATAATGAATTAAAGCAGTGTTTTTATTTTGAGAACTACAATTATCTGCAAATAGATATAAAGTTTGAATACCTTGGTGTAGTAGATTTTCCAAGTAATAATTTAAGAAACTAATCACTTCATTCTGACCTTTTTTTCCTACAGATTCATCGTACATAAAAAAATATGATTGACCTGTTTTTCCTGAGTAGATGCAAAAGTTGTAACTCCATACTTGTCTTTTATAAAAAACATCGCCGGATGGTATGTGAGGCAGAGGCATGTTCTGTTGGTAGTCGAATGAAAGAACCTCAAGAGTAGGATTTGTTTTGGCCTCTTTAGACATATTCTTCAGATCAGAATAAAAAATCCCAGCCTTTTCTGTGTGTATCTTTTTTTCATCTAATAGATTTGCTTTAATTAAATCATTTTTTTCAGCATTTATTAAATTTTGTAGTCTGTCACATGTTTGACATGTGTCTGACTTTGGGGAGGCAAATGATAAGTTAAAATTCTTATTGAAATATTGCCAGTAAAAATCATATTTAACTTTAGGTTTACATTTTTCACCTTTACTTGTCTTTCTAAAAAATCATGTTCATATTTCTCTAAATACATTTGATACATTTTTTTTACACTCAATTCAGGTGATAAATATCTTTTTTCGCTATTGTCCATTCGACTATAATGAGATATACATCTGGGAAAACTGTTTATATGAGATTTTATTTGAAACACAATTTGATCACATATTTTATTGGGTCGATTCAAAGTTTGTTTTCCTCTCTTATCTGTTGGGCTTGGAATGTTCAATTTAATATTAGAAATAATTCTCTCAACGATTGATTTTCCTACTCCAAATAATGAGCAAAAAGCTTGTTTACATACTGCAGTTTCATTAGTTCCATCAATTCTAATTTTATAGATACAAGAACAAGATCTATTTCCTCTTTGACTATTTCTAGGTCTACGCCTAAACACATCCTTTAAAGAAATAAGACCTCCCAAAAAAAGTATCCTAAATATGGATAAATATAGGAACGAAAAATAAGAATAAGTAAAAAAAAAAAATCGATTTCAGGTCATTTTTGGGAAAACTGTTTATACCTACAAGTATACATATCAATGTATTTTGATATTATAAACTGTGAAAATAAATTTTTTTTTTTTTTTTTAATATAATAGACAATAGTATATCATACTATCATGCAAAAAAACATCGAGATATTCTAAAATATGCCCTAAAAAAGTTTTATTTTTTAAATCATAATTTCATGAAACCCATTTTGTGCTTACTAAGCAAATCACAGGATCAACCAAAATAAATATGCACACGCTATATTTGTAGTTGTCAAAATTGGTAGAACTATTTTCACGATTATTTGTAAAAAGTTTAAACATTTTGTTTATTTTATTTTACACGTCACGTGTGGTGGACGATGGCTCGAATACCTACTGACTGTTGACTGAAAACGTACTTCAAATTTTTACATTGTGGTTAAAAATTTTTACAAATTAAGCTTAATAATGCCGCGCAACTTTGATTAAGATATATATTTTATCGATAAGCAACGATATTCGTGAAAACTATGCGGCTAAATGTGTATGCAGTAATGAGATATCCAGTATTTTAGAATCTGTATATGGTTTTGTCCATTCAATGCCTACATATCTATTTTGTGTATTCATGCCGTAACAGACGATAGTCAAATTTATTGTGAAAACGATTATGCAGTTATATAGATTTCACATCGATGCTTAAACATACGTTAAAAGTATCAAATAGTATGCTAAATAAAAACAAATCTGAACTTCAGAAATTACTATCACAATTTATTAAAGTTTAGAAGTAATCTTGGTTTAAATTAATTCTTATTGATTTAATGTTCTATTAAAACTAATAATCAACGTTTTGTTTTAAATTGTGTTAAATATCATCAAAATTTGATAAGATATAGGAAGTTCAAAATCATTAATTATCCAACTGATATATAGTCAATTATAATATTATATCAAATTGTCGTTAGTCGTTATTCAATTGACATTTTAGTTAATCTGTAGCTCTAAATTATTAAATACTATTAGTAGATATGATTGGATTACTGTATCCAAACGACCAAACATACCAATAGATAGATTCATGATACTTATTAATTAGCATCGTCGACGTAAATAATAGTGTAATATACCTTTATATTTTTTGGTTTTGCATAAATATTTATTTATTTTTTTTTAATAAAGTATTAATGATTTTTATTTTTTATTTAGATAGATCAATCCATTGATAGTCTATAATACCACAGTGAACTAATAGACGTGTCGTCAGGTCGATTATTAATATTCATTCAGTAAGTTCATTTCAAGAACATAGGATAGCGAATTTAAAAAAAAGTATTTAGGAATATTTTATTTTTTTATTTTTTGATGAATATAATATTATTTTATTTTAGATACTATGAAATATGAATAATTATTGATTTGTACATGTAATAAATTAAAATTGTATAAATAAGTAATAGCTCAATCGTTAGTGAAAATAGCATGAACAGTAACTAAATGTCTTTGTTTATTTAAAATGTATTGTGTTAAATTCAATTTTAAAACTTATTGATCTCGCTACTTACATTTATACCTATTCTAAAAATTTGAAAAAATGTGCAAAATTTAAAATTTTTATTACATGTTTATTGTAATTATTTTGTAGGAATCAATGGCGGATAAAAATAAACAGCCATCGTCAAGCAATCATCAACAGTTTAGTCATGTAAGAGCTGAAAATCCAGTAATGAGGAAGCGTATGGATAAATTTGTTACGGAATGGGAAAAGCTGCAAAGAACTCCTGCTAACACTAAAGAAGCTGAAAATAAAAAAAAAGACAATACTTTGAATCCACAAAAAAAAACTAAAAATGATGAAAAATAGTTATGCCTTTTAACCAGTGTCGGTCTGGCCCACCCGGCTACACGACGATCGCCGGGGGCTCCTGGACATTTTCAATAAGATTATATAATCAATAATAATCAATTCAAAGTTAGCTAACTTTTGCTAACGAAAAAAAAAGTTAATATTTTCGGAAATATTTTATTGCTGTTTTTTTTTTTTTATTCAACATTTATTAATATACTTATTATATTTTTGTAATTCAACTAATAGTTCTGATGTATTTACTATTTATAATTTATATTCAATTTCATTAGTGTTTACAGTTTTGTTTTTATTTTTAACTTTCAATTTAAAACAAAAAATTTAAATAACGCTTAAAAATAAAATATGGTTAAACTTTAACATTTTATAACATTTAAATACCCAAAAACATAAAAACTATTATAAATATCAATCTTGTCAATTATATAGAAATATATAAAAAATAGAAGATGTCTTAGTTATATATCGAAAACGCTAATTCAAATTATTGTACACATTCTGCTTATCTCCACAAACAACCGGAGTTATTCCAACATTTCCAAAATAAACAGGTACGTGTGTTCAGGCGCGTATACAAGGGGGGGTTTTAGGGGTTCCCCCCCCCCCCCCCCCGAAATTTAATAATTTAATAAAGGTTAAATTATATAAGAATAAAAATTTATTATCAAAACCACCCCCAAAATATTTTTGTGTACACGCCTGCGTGTGTTACAACTCGCGCCTGTAACCTATAACTACTATATTATTCTTGTATTGTGCGCACATACATATCCACATATCCATGTCGGTAGGGCCGGTCTTAGCGAACTATGCGCCCTGGGCAAGGAAATTAATACACCCTCTAGTGCAGGTGGTTCTAAAATTTTTACGTACCACTTGACTATTTTTTGCTTTTTGTTTTTTGCTTATTAATAATGTATACGTTTATGTTTTTTTAAAGAGAAATTTGGAAATTCACGAACTAATTAATATCTGGCTCCGAAGGCGCCCAAATATATAGGCACCTTGGACGATCGCCCAGCTCGTCCACCCCTAAGACCGGCCCTGCATATCGGTCTTCGGATAAATCTTGTATATAATTATTCGTTTGAGATGACATGCCATTCTGTATGATTGTGTAATGACTGTAATGTGTATTTATCGCGTTCCTAATCAAAAATTATTATTACCAAAACAATTCATTTTAGACATTGTCGTACGTGTGATTGTAGATATTATAGTAAGAGTACTGTACCAAATTGTCTTTTATTATGTGTGGTTCGTTCGAGAAAGCAAAATAAACGGTTGTGCAGACCGACCACTTATTTTGGTATGATACATTATTAATACTATTATCATCACGTGTCTCGATTAAATAAAAACAAACGCTCCGAACGTGAAATATAATTATACAGATTTTTTTATACCGCCACATTATCGCTATGACCTATGGTCAAGTCGCGTGTTTAAAAGTACCACGTTCATAGGTATATTTCAGTGATTAGAAGTAGCGAACTATTTTTTTCTGTGGTGCGTTACTTCATCTCTGTCATAACACAAATTTGAATTCCAAAACTAATCAATGTTATGTACTTTGATTCGTTCGATTTTGTACACCCTTGTCAACGCGTGAAAGCAAAGCCTGGAATAATACAGCTCTTTTTTGAAGAAGCAATTACATATCTATATTATATATTATATGCTATGGAACTTCTTTGATACGAAGATAGAATTTATTGGCAAGAGCGCACTTCAATTTAAAAAATAGTGCACATACTTCGGACGCAATGTATTTCACAAGTATCTACATCTTATAATCAATAAGATATTTCTATTAAATAAATAAGACTTATTCGAAATTTATAACATTTTTTTTTTACATGGGCCAACAAAGAAAATAAATATTCAATATATAATATTATTTTGCACGACTTGAGTTTCAAAATACAATGGTAAATTATGTTTTCTAGTGAACACAGATTGTTCTCGTGTTCTTCCTTTTTTTAACCAAGGTCTGCTTCTAACTTTTATTTTTCTAAATAAAAACACAAAAGTAATTTATTTTAGAGCATCCTAGTTTTTCGTATACAAATTTAAAAGTTGCAATGGTTGTTTAAGTAATTATGAACTTTTTGTTTTTTCAACATATAGCGATAATCATCCTCATTGGCGTACATCGAAAGTTGTGACTATTCCAATTTCCAACCATACTGCAGGCTGTTTCGTACATTTATTATTCGTTTTCTATCGTCTGCAAAGTATAAATTATAACATATAATATTACCTATATTAAAATAATAATACCATAGCCGTTCGTGTTTCGACAATCAATATGTGCCCAGCATGTTCTACATACATAAATATTGTCATTAAAATTAACTCGTAGAGCTCGAAATTAATGAATTTAATACGGAAGGGTAGGTTACTAGGTGATTATAATTATACACGTGCATATTATAGTATTATAAGGAAGTACTTAATATACACACAGTATACCTACGTAGGTATGTATACTGTTATTATACCATATAATACACTAGGTTATTATAATCGCTCAAATCTGTTTAATAATAATACATTATTTATTATGTTATCATAAAAGAAAATCCCTTAATAATTAATTAGTCATCTAATTTGATATTATAAACATAAAATGTCTTTGTAGTATTATACTCATTACCTACTTAGCGTAGACATTTTAAATATTTATGTGCCTCGGATGCTGCAGAGTAGATATTTATTCATTTTCCCCGCGTATTTTAGTTTGTGCGTTTTACATTTAACACACTCTGAGCCATAACCTATAATATAGCTGTACAGTATACATACCAGATTACTGTAAAGTTATTATCACTTTCGTACGGACAATAAGTTTTGAATATTGATTATGTATAAGATCATTCGGTGGTAGTTCGGTATGCGCTCTACAGTCAAGTTTCTAGTTTGGTATGCGCTCTACATCTGGTGATTTACCGTCTTATGTACAAAATCTACGATTGTGAGAAACCTATATGCAGCCCATTCATCAAAATGAATTTCTGATCTTGTTTAGCATTCACGTTTTAATATCGATAGAAGTGTTTCTCGATCGCGTCAATGAACATAAAAATAACGGCAGGGCTCCCACATACAATTTCGGGCCCCTATAATAAATGATTTATATAACAATTTTTGAAATAATATTTGTTTTTTATTTATACCAATTCAAATTCAATATTCATTGTTAAGATAGGACAACATCTGTTGGGTCAGGTAGTAAATTATAAAAAATCAAAATTTATAAGCCTTTCAAAATTAATAATGTTTTTTCTATTTTTTTTTTTTTAAGTTAAAATTATATTTTGCAGGCTTTGAACTCAGCGTAATCAATGAATCATTGATATCAAATTAATTATCATTAATCAATGACTATAAATATATATATTTCATAAAATGTTATTTCACAATATTATTTAATATAAAATAAGTATTTGTACAAAAATTTTAAAAATTAAAAACAAATTTCAATGAGCCCACAAGATAGACTCCAAGGTAGACGGGCCCCTGTACTCTGTAAGGTCCATCAGACGCCCCCCCCCCACAAGTCGGGGCCCTGCCAGTCAGTAACACACTCCTTGCTTCTTTCTGTCTAATCTATTACCACCATCACCATATTCCCGTACCAAACGTAAATCGAGAGTGTAGAACGGAAAAATCTGTAGACCGCTTACCGAACCAGCACCAATCATTCATAAATATTTGCTTCCGTTTCCCAAGCTATTTGAAGCTATTGTTTCAATATTTGCAATATTTATCGTTTTGACGTTACATATCCAGTTAAATAATATTTAAACTTAAACATGGACCCCTTTTTGTCCAACTACACCTACCGTTCAATGTAAACACTAAGTGAAAAAAGTATTAGTTGTCAGTGTTTATTTCAAGGAGGTGACTGGGGGAGGGGGGAGTTATACCTCACCCCCCGGAGAAAAATGTATACCCCCCGAAAAAAGGTATGACATTATTATGTAAATTGTATATTGTGATGCGATTCCTAAGGCATACCCCCTTGAAAATTTACGATACCCCCTGGGATAGAAGGTCTGAAATAAACACTGATAGTTGTTATTGAGGACCTAAAGAAATGTATAGAAATATACGGTTGAAAGAATTAGCTACACGACTTTGAAATTATATGATTAATAAAGCAAAACAACAAATTCATTGCTATAACAAATATATACTGAGGAAAATACTCGAACACCAAGGATACCTATCTAAAACTAATGAAAACCCAAAAATAATAACACACGGAACATGGCTGTTTTACAAGATTCACTTTTAAAAACAATTAAAAACGATAAAACGTTACCTTCACGAAGGTGGGAGACCGGTCTGAACAAAGTAGAATAAAATAAATATGAAAAATAAAATGAAAACTGAATACTTACGACTGTGCCTTGTTTGTCTGTACGTGATATCGATGGAAAGGTATGTTTTCGGTGGAAACAGAGCACCATCGATAGTATTATAATACCTATAATAATTATTATACATTTGGCCTGTATGAAAACATAAACACAGACCACGGGAGTGGCATATCGTCTTGGTGACTTAAGTAATATTGTACAAACAACTCTAACTCGACGATTGTATGTTCATTTTGCGCTCATTCACGGCGTTTTATTTTAAGCGTATTTTTACTCTTATCGTTTTTCCGCTTTTTTTTTTTATTCTCCGACATGAACGTTGGAAAGTATGACTGGAGTATGACCAACCAGAAACGGTGATGGAGTCATTAATCGACAACGACTTACCGGAAGCCTAATTGGAAATCTGTTCACAGGAAGTGTCGACGTAAGAGGTGTTGGCAGACCTGCCTGTCACCAATGCGGTCGCCGTTCGGCTGGGTTCTAGGGCGGATGACGATCCGTCCGCGGCGGAGGCGGAGGACGACGCCGAAGACGAGAACATGGACCGTCACGGTAGTCGTCGCCGCCACGATTATATTATTATTATTATTATCATACTTTCTTAATTGGGTTTTGTGTAAGGTAAATTTACTTTTCAGACCACTGTGCAGCGGCGATTGCTACCGTAACGGTCCATGTTCTTGTCTTCGACGTCGTCCTCCGCCTCCGCCGTGGACGGATCGTCATCCACCCCCGAACCCAGCCGAACGGCGACCGTATTGCAGCGGTTCTCAACCTTTCTGTATTCGAGTACCACCTACACAGTTTGAAAATTTTTACGTACCACCTAACTATATTTTTGCTTTTTTTTTTGGTTATTAATAATGTACCATACGTATATGTTTTTTATATAGGGAGATTTTCTTCACGTACCACTTATGAGCTTGCTACGTACCACTTGTGGTACTCGTACCACAGGTTAAGAACCGCTGCCGTATTGGCAACGGACAGGTCCGCCGACGGCATTGCCACCAACACCTCTTGCGCCGGCTCTTCCTGTGATACAATTTCCAATTCGGCTTCCGATAAGCCGTTGCCCGCTATTAATGGCTCTATCACCGTTTTCGTGAGCCGCAGTCGTTGCAGCCGGAGCCGTAGCGACCAGAGTGGAAGCGAAGACAAATTAAATACTCTTATAAAATAATAATATATTAAGATTAAAAACTAAACAAACTATAGGATATAATATAGAGATTAAATAGATTGATTTAGATTTCAAAAACGTCCATTATAAATTTGAAAGAAAAATACTTAAATGTTAGTGGTTATTCAGTAGATCGTATACAAAAAATAAATTTGAGGATGAGCGATATAATGCGAGATGCCGCCGAGTGTAAACATAAAAACATAATATTCCATATTATATTTTTATAAATACGTGTTATAATAGATTAATAATAATAATATTCTTATAAGTTTATTCACAATTTTCTAATGGCTGTTGGAAAACCGTATATAATACAGTATGCAGAGAATGAATTGGATAAGGCGCGGGTGTAGTTTCTAAAGAACATAATATTTATGAAGGTTGTAGGTAAGAATGTATAGAATTATGATTGAGTAATAGTTTTCATGATAATGATGTAGAAAAAATAGAAATACACCCACTCACAATGCACGGTACATATATTTTAATGTACCTACTGAACCCTTTACATAAGGATTTGGTAAAAATAAAAAAATTAAAAAAGTTTTTGGACTCGAGACTTAAGTGCGAAAAAAAGTCAAAAGTAATTTTACTGAACAAGCGTATAATAGAAGAGCTATTATGAAGACTACAGAGATTCACGATGAATTATAAATATTTATATTACCTGTACAGACGTACAGTGCCAGAGTGATAAACGAGGTAGCCGAGTTTTAACAGCTGCTCGTGTGAACTTGTGGTAGCGAATATACGTCTTAAATATATGTATACATACGCATCATAATGCTTACACGAATATAAGAGAAATTTTCATTAAAAATAGAAGCAATGCTATAGATATATATGAATGCATATATGGTTGAAGAAATTATCGCAGAGGAGAAGATTAAATGTTGCAAACAAATGTTTTTAAGTTGTATTGTTGAGTATTTTACGGGCAAAATTAACAAGTGCCTAGTGAAATTATTCAGACGTGAGATAAAATGCAAATAATAAAAGCGTACCTATGTATATAATAAATAGGTCATTGATTGCGTTTCAACAATGTATATCGTTATTATTTAATATTGTACTCGTACACAGCGATACGTACGTACGCATTACTGCAAATTAACTGCATCAGGTGCGCGAAAAAAGTTTTAGAAAAACGCTGCATGTAAAGTAGTAAGCACTCGAAAAGTATAAATGAATTGTAAATAATATGATGGTAGGCACAATTTTTACATATTATAAAAATCGTAAAACAACGAAACGTTAACTGTTAAGTAAGATTGTTACCTACTGTTAAATTATTTATATAGGAATTATTGATCAACAAAACTGTATGCAATGGCTATATAATATTATTGTCAAAATTGTTACCGTTGACAGCGTACATATAGGTAATAGGTATTATTTGTACAAATATGCGAAATTCACAATAATAATATTATGAATAATCGCATAATTACAACGAATATTCCTAGGACAGGAACGGTATACATCCCAATTGGTTCGAATAATTACTATTTAAACATTTTAATGCTTTTTATAAACTATTTGATAATGGTTAGAACTATTATAACCAAAAGCAATTCATAAAAAAAAAATATACATATATAATAAACCGAATTTATCAAAACCTTACTGTTCAAACACGTTATATTTGTTTCAGTAGCGGCTCGTGAGTTAATATTCTAGGGAGATTTAAAATTATTTAACATAAACTCCATACAACAACGAACAAGAAAAACTCTTTTATTGAAAAACTCATTATATTACAGTATTACATATTTAGTTAACCACTAGTTAATAAAAATTCTATTATTTGGTCTTTTTGCATTTTTTAAATAATTACAAATATAATAAATATCAGATAGAAGATAGTATGTCTGTAGTAAACGTGTTATAATTAATTATTATAAACGACTATTTTATAATGAATAATGATAGTCTTGGAAAATGTCCATTTTAAAAAAAATCTGTTGTGCCACACTTCCAATAGTTTCGGATATTTAATCCTTTTAGGATATTAAAGTTACCTGGATTTTCCCTTTGTTTTTATCATACCTCAGCCTCGTATCTGTTTTCACCCTCCAGGTATATGTTTATCAATGAATTAAACACAATATTATCTTATATTATAAAATATAAGGTCTGTAACAACTAATCATATTATAGAAATTGTAACGTTCCACTCACCGTAGAAATCACTAATAAATAATAATATTTTAATAATTTCAAAAACACGAAAACAGGGCACCGTTCATTATCATTCGAATGATATAGGTACTTAATGCTAGCCGCTACCACAGCTTCGTTCAGTAAGTGTTTTGTTATCCGAACTCAGATAAGGGTGATCGAATTCGCACAGATATCGCATGACTATCCATGTTTTTAGCTATCTTGCACTATATCTGGGTTACATGTTGTGCTTTTTATTAGATCAGTTTCCCCTGGGACACCGTCGTTCGCTTTAATTATATACACTTTTCGTTCTTTCATCCACGCTTAGTCCTTACTCCTCAACGCATCAACAAAAATGACAGTAGGATTTACTTCGGACTACTTCTCGGTTCGGTACAATTTATATAGACAGAAAAGTTTTTCGTGTTTCTACATGAATAGCCGTGAGGAAATAGAAAAAGTTTGATACGCTACGCCTATGTTCGTGTCATCCGAATCAGTACCTACCTATTGAATGTAATGAGCTTATGACAACAATCTCGCTATTTTAATAATAAATTGTAATCTGATGAGAAGTATGAGAAATAATTTATTGAAATAATGAAAAAAATTGAACAATATCGTACGTCGTAGTCAGGAAGTTATTACACTATTATAATAGTTATACCTAATGCATTAATAAATTGATTTGTATCCACATCGCTAGTACGTCTACTCACTGCTGTCGCATAGATGGCAAATCTCTAGGTAATTCTAAAACAGCATAATATTTTGTAAAAAAAAAATAAAAGTCAAAATACATCTTGACAGGATCGTAATATGTAATATAATTAATAATGATTATAAAAACATAAAGTGAACAATAATTAAGTTAATTCTATAATCAAATTTCTTCATTTGTTTTCAGTATAAAATTAAATCTCATATTACAGACTATCAATTATTATAATAAATATTTGATTATGCATATCAACGTCCACACTATATTTCGTTGCTTATACATATTATAGATAATAAGATTAAAGCTCAATTAATCTGATTAGTTCTAGAAATGTATTTTATTAATTAATCTACTCAACGATATGGTCATACATTCATACTAGGGTTGAAAACTATCTTTAAATAAAGTTTAGTTTAAGATTAACTTTGGGATCTTTTAAGTTAAAAACATGTTTAGTTTTAACAAAAAAAAAAAAAAAATGAACTCTTATAAAAATACATTATGCTTTTAACATAATAATACCGTACATTTTTACAAATATTAAGACTTAGACCTTTTTTATAATAAAAATAAATGTGGTTAAATAAAACTAAATAATAAATATTATTATATTATGATACACTATTACGTTACTCTTGTTACGTATCGTACAGTGCATCAAATACACTATAAAATATTTTACGGCATATAATAGCTACATAGGTAGAACGTTTATATATATACACAGTCATATGTTATAATGTATGAGATTTTTTTATACATAGTACATACGTACTCTACAAAATCTATGGTTCATTATTTTTCATTATAGATGTGTTTTCAAAAGAGGAGAAAGTAGTTTTATTGTTTAATAGAAAATCGTATCAAATGCATTAACGACTCGAGGAAGGGGTATCGTCAGAACTCAAGTTACTCGTACTGAACATAAATTCTTGCGTTACAGTGTCATACTCATACATATAGGGCTAGTCACCCCCATATTTTTTCCTATGAAGCAGTTATTCAAAATCTGATTTTTGGAATTTTTTAATAAACCTACCAAAAAAAAAAAAAAATGTCTTACTGCATAGAATATAGTGAGTAAGATCGAAGTGAGTAATACGATTGAAACGAGAGTTACTGTATTATGGTAATAATAATATGGATTAATGATTTAACTTAATAATTTTATTTATCAAATCAGTTACCTAAATGTGAACTGAATAATGAGTAATTAGAAACTTTTTTCAAGTTTTAATTGGTATAATAATGACGTATTATCAATAATCTTGAGTTTATTAACTGTTTATCTGAAAAGAGCAAATAGCACAAAATGGTACCTATAGATTTCACACTTACCAATTCACATTATTCAAATAGTTATGATGATATGAGAATAGCCTCATAATATAGACAAATGCCAAATCCTACGATAATGTTTAATAAAATATAAAATTTTATCTGAAATGCTAATTTATACATAATAATGCGAGTACGTATTGGACGTTTGATATTTTCTACTAATACTCATTTTATCAATTAACAAGTAAATTTATATTTTTATCAGCTCACATAAAATTGATGTCAGATTCATTAAGAATCTGACATATATGATTAGTAATAATTACAAATAGTGTACCATTATAGTAAAACGATTTATAAAGTTCATCGTGCACCGATTAACAAATTAAAGTATTGTATATAAATGTGATATTTCGAGAGGGCTACTGTTCATTTGAATTATTAGTACGGTCGTCGATAGTAGTGCATATAGTACCTAAACAGACAGCAAATAAATTTAATACTCGAGAAGCAGTTTAGTCGGACGGCGTTTTCGTTGTAAGTATTATAACAGTGTATAGTATTATATTAATTTGTTACATCTAATATTACACCTCGTCGTAAGCATCACGGTATCGTTTACGTGACGCACAAAACAAACTCTTTATTTTTATGAATTTCAACGCCCGTTTCCTTTTCTATAATATATAATGTGAATAACTACAGTGGTTTTATATTTTTACGGTCCCATTTATCGATGTGATTCTAATAGGTATTCTATGTATTAGACACACTATGAAGTGTAGATCGAACTGTGCTTTCCTAATCACGAGTTTTAATTAGGTATATGAAAATCATATGCAGTTTCCGCAGTTTGGTTCAAAACAAAACTTGAACCAAATAAAAGATTCGAAAAAAAATGATATCAATAAAAATAAAATAAAATGTGCATCATCTTACTGAAAATAAATGTACCACGACAACCTTTTTTTCTTTCTCTATTGCATAATCCCTACACGAACACAGATATCTCTAACTTAGATGCATGATGTGTGACAAAAATAATTTCATCGTATGACAATAATGTGATAATGGTCATCGTACCGTAGCGAACTATTTGTGATTACACATTTAAATACACGTACAGCTAAAAATACAGCTGTAAGTGTACCTACAAAAATTTTTTGTTGATAATCGAGTAAGTGCTAAATAAACATTTTCATCATTATTTAAGATACACAATAGTACAATACACTGTATAACTATACATTTTGAAAAGTTAAGGCAAAGTAGGAATTTGTTTGAGCAATTCTGAGCGGATACGATCTATATCAGCCGATATCGCCAAATATTTTTCATAATATGGTGAACTACACAAACGGCTGAACGAGATGAAAATAAAATAAATTCCATAGTACAAAAGCGCAATATCTAGTACAATATAGGTAGTACCTTTAAGGTACATCAATAAGTTGTTAACTCGTTTATTATTTTTGTACACCTATAAATTTTCTCAGTTCTCGGTACTTGTATTTTATTTTTATGTGATTTTATAATAGTAGTAGGTATTTAAATGTAATTTTAATGATCTTACAAATTTTAGTTTTTTGTTTATTTGTATTTATGGACCATGTGTCCACGTATGTTTATGACAAGAATTCACGTTTGTTGGCCCTACAGGCTACAGTATATTATTATATTTTTTACTTCATTTCGATCATATCCTGGGTAAAACGATCAATGTGTGTTGAACTCTGCGTGTCTTTTTTTTTTTTTTTTTTTGACATAATACTTTATAACGTTTTACCACGTTTTATGGGTTAAGGAAGTTCATTATATATCATATTATATTATTCCAGCCACCAGCTAACACCTATGAGTAATATGTATTACAATTTTAAATGTAAGGGCTGAATAACGACAAAGAATCAAGAGAGTAATGTGTTTGAAATGAGAGTTACTAATAATAGTAATCATAGGTAATATTGTAATAATATGGTTTAATGATTAAACTCTAATAATTTTGTTTATCAAAGCAATCACCTAAATGTCAATTGAATAATGGGTAGTTTTTTCAAGTTCATAGTTTTCTAGTTGATATTATCAATATATACCTCTTTATCTTAAAAGAGAAAAATAACACAAAATGGTATACATTTCACATTTAACAATTCACATTATTCAATTAATCATGAGGATTTGAAAAAATCTAATAATTTTCTCAAATGCCAATTTCTACGATAATGTTCAATAAAATATAAAATTTTATCTAAAATGCTAAGTTATACATAATAATGCGAGTACTTATTGGATGTTTGATATTTTCTACTTTTACACATTTTAATATTAATTACCAATTAAATTTATATTTTATCAGCGCACATAATATTGATGTCCGATTTAATGAATTTGGTATATATGATTTGTAATTACAAATATAGTGTGCCATTATAGTAAAACGATTTATAAAGTTCATCGCGGACCGATTAACAAATTAAAATCTTGTATATAAATGTGACATTTCGACACGGTTACTGTTGATTTGAATTTTGATTACTAGAGCCGCGACCGTCGATAGTTGTGCATAGTGTCTATAGTGTATACGGACGGTAAATAAATATTCAAGAAGCAATTTGTTCAGATGGTGTCTTCGTTGTGAGTATAAAGTGAATAATATTATATTAATTGATGTATGGCTGAGTTGTTCAAACTTTGCGTCGCGACTGCCGATGGCGTCGTGGGAGTTTTCGAAGGGAGCTTAGGGAGCTGCGTTCTATAATTAAAAACCCAGGTTAGGAATACTTATGAAAAATCATATTTTAATTTATTAAAAATCTTTACTATCAAAATTTTATATAAAACGTTTATTATTGATAATCATGATGTTTCGCGGCACACCGGTCGGGAAACGCTGAATCGTAATCAATAATTATTTGCTAAACCGAACTTTAATTTGTCATGCGAATGTCATTATTATTTCCATAATGTAATAGCGATAAATATAATTTACATACATTTATAATTATTAACATTAAAGACACTAAAGAGCCATAGGATGAAAAAGTTTGTATGAATCGCACACAAAATTGCTTTATTGACAAATATTCTACTTTGTCAAATAAGTTGCCTACATATCATTTAACAGTATATCCTGTTATGTTAACTACCTACTTCTACTGTAGGCAATATTCAGTTTCAAACGTAACGAGTCGACTTAATTTATTTTATTCATATTTAAATGTGATTATTGTTTTTCGTAGTTACAGTATTAAAAATGTCTTGGAAACAAATTCCACCTTCATCTTCTAAAAACCCACAACCGTCAGCTGGGCTCAAGCCTAAAGAGCAGCCACCAAAAATATATGTGGATTTGCGAAACGAAAGATTCGCTGAAAACAAGCAAATACTCAAAGATGGTCTGCCGCCGGCGGAAAGAGTCAGATCGAAACAGCAATACGGAACAAAACAAAAATTGGATCCAATAAACCCGTCGAACAAGCCATGATAACAATAAAAAAAAAATATGCATCATCTTGCCGAAAATAAATTCAAAACAACAATCGTTTTTTGTTTCTCTATTGCATTATAGAATATAGTAGTATTACATAAACAATTTATTTAATATTTTAACGCTATAAAAAATAATTTTAAATACACTTAAGTATCGAAAATATGTTTTTGTACATTTCATAAGAAATTTATAACACCTGGAAATTTATTTGGATAATTAGGTAGGTATCTACTTAAAAATAAAAATCGCAATTATAAATTAAATTGATCACAAAGAAAACAATCTTTTTTACTTAATAATTACCTACCTATGTAATATATTTGTATGTTTCTATGAAGTATTCGTGTACATGCATTTTATTAAACGTTGCTGTCCTATTTGCTATAATAATTGTGCTATTTATTTTTTAATTCATTGTTTGAGGGTTTTAGGTATTGAGCGTACCTAATAGAGATAGAAGTCAACGTATCCTGTATATAATAATTATAAAATAACTTAAAATACTGAAGTATAAAAATTGTGTAGTTTTAAATATTAAAATTTGTTTATCATGTTATCAAGGCTCTACGAAGTTCAAGTTAACCTAACCTGACCCACCCACCACACAGTCAAATAATAATTTGATTATACTTCCGATGTCTTATATTTTATTTATAAAATTAAATATTATTCACGCATGTAACATAACAAAATAACCCATTTTATGTCCATCGGTTCAAATGGTTATATTATAAAACAATATATAATAAAAAAAAACAAATAAGAATATAACGAGATCATATATTATTTTCATTGACATTATTCATATATTTATGAAACAAAATACAACGGTCAACGCCCAACGTTCAAATAATTGTGCAACGTATAGGTAGGTAAGCGATCTGAAACATAACATCGTCCAAAATATACAATAAGTTATTTATTCAAAACTATTGTTATTTGATGGTGATCATGTTATATATTATAAATTACATATTGAATTTTAATTGTTGTACTTAACTATGTTTCTAAAATTTATAGTTATATAATATAATATAAAACTATTATTAATTTCAATATTAGGTATCACCTGAAACTCAATTACGATACAGCTAACTGAAAAGTTACTTTCCCGATATATTAGACCATAATATGGCATATAATTATAGTTGTAGTTCACACATAATATGCTTGTATATTAAGTATGTATTGTACATTTGTACAAAAATGCTATTTTTATATCGGTTGTATAAAATCCATTATAACTGTACTAAGCATTTATTCGGGAAATACGTCCTCAAATATCGAAGAAAACACACACACACGTGCATATTTATATGTATAATTCCGATTTTAACTTGATATAAGACCCAGTTTTTCTTTTTAAAGAAAATCAAAACTCAAACGTGGCTATCCGTACGAACCATAAACTACAATATATCACGTATTAATAAGTATAATTATACTGCGGTTGTACTTTTGAATAAGAGTACATCTATACCAAGAGCTATATATTATAAAATATATCCGTATCCGTAATCAAGGGTCCATGCCAGACTAAACAACAATGCTCACCGTATAATATGATGTATAATGTACTTCCTTAAATAGTATGGCGTCGTTGACACGAAAAACCTCCTATGTGCCAAATTTTCGATTTTGAGATATTGGTATCACTGGATTCAGAAAAAATAGGCGGTCATTTTAATAAAAACTCCAATGTGCATTTCCATCGTAGAATTAATGAAAAATAATAAACAATTCATCCTATGTGTTACCAACCATAAATCATTTATGAAATACCTCCTATGTGATTAAAAATTTGGTCAAAATTACATTGGAGATATTGGCATGCAGAGTAGATGTAGTGTCGTGTGCGAAATATGCACATGGAAGATTTCTCCATGTTCATAAATGATAATATCAATTTAATATCATTTGATAATAATATTATTACATTAATACATTAAAAATGATGTAAAATTCATACAGTAATTTGAAGTTGGCCTTTCAAAATTTTACCAACGAAAAGGTTTTGTATATTTTGTAAGTAAACTTTTATAATAATATAATATAACATTATAATTACATGAACAAAGTTTCAAATGAGTAGGAACATTATATTTTATCATATTATACTTTATAATATTATATACATTATTATAGGTATTTTACTATGCTTAATTTGTGTTGTTGATTATTAGCAGTACTATATTATAATAAATTGTGATTGATTGAAAATAAAGACTTGGGATGAGAAACGTGGTTTTGTTTGTGGTATGGTAACTAATAGACCAACAGTAAAACGAAGAAAAATAAATGAACAAAATAAATATGTTAAGTCAGATAGTCGAGATGTAAGATAGCAGACATTGAATGGACAATGTTTAAAAGTATGTAGACTTTTTTTTAAAATACATTAAACATTGGTGAAGATAGTTTCAAAAGATGGACAGAAAAAAGTACTGAATTTACAGAACCTGGGATAGAAGCTGAACCAGCTCCCTCATCAAGAAAATTAAAAAAAGTATTGATGTACTTCATATAAAAGAATGGTTACATTTACTTTCTAAAGTACCAAGCCATTATTGTAGACAGTCTACCTCTAAGATCTATGCTGAATCTACCTTTATATATCTATCTAGCATGTATAAAGTGTTTCAAGAATGGTGCCAAGAAAAAAACATAACTTATGCTACCAAAACTATATTTTGCAAAACATTAAATACAGAAAATATTAAAATCCATCAGCCCCGTAACGACCTATGTGACATATGTGTTGGATATAAATTAGTTTCTGTTTCAGAACCTGTTTTAATAGACATGTAAATAGAAAAACTATGGCTAGAGAAAAAAAAATAAAGCTGAGATTTCAAGTACCAAAGTTGCAATAACTATGGATTTACAAAGTGTTTTACTTTGCCCAAAAACAGATGCATCTGCTATGTATTATAAACAAAAACTACAACTGCATAACTTTACAATCTACAGACTCAATGATAAAGATGTTACTCTATATGTCTGGCATGAGGGAAATGGTAGTGTAAGTGCCAATGAGTTTACCAGTTGCATCATTCAATATATTGACACACTTCAAATGAAGTGACTGAAGTTATCTTGATCTCAGATGGTTGTAATTACCAAAATCGTAACAAAACACTGGCAAGTGCTCTAAATACCTTGGCTAAAACTAAAAGTATAACTATAGAACAGTTATTTCTGACAAAGGGTCATACTATGATGGAAGCTGACAATGTCCATTCTACTCTGGAGCACTATTTTAAATCACCAATATATTCTTCTGGAGATTTTTATTAGTAGAATGAAATAAACAACCATATAAAATCAACATTTTGGACTACCCATTTTTTAAAAATTATGATGATGTTTGCTCGTTAACTTCATTACGTCCAGGAAAAAAAAACCGGGGACAAAGTTGTGACAGATATTTGTAAGCTTCATTACACTCATGCAGGTGAAATACTACACAAAACTGAATTTGAAGATGATTGGAAAAAACTACCAGAACAAAAAAAAGTTAAAATAACTAGAAGAACAGTAATTGAATCTCAAACACTAACGAATTTTTACAATGCACCATTGCCCATCTCTGATACACAATTTAAGGATTGCAATCATTAAAGCCAGTCATAGATAAAGAGTATCACCATTTTTATGACAATTTGCCACATTCTAAAGATCCAAAAAATAATAAAATATAAGATAATAATTAATATACTTTAATATAGAGTTCTATTTAAAGTAAATAATATGATAATATTTTGTTATTTATTTTATTATGATGACGGATAAAGTGGTAACTATTTTTTATTATATTATATTTTGTATTATAATTTTCTATGATTAGTTACCCATAAAACAGAAAAATGAGAAACTATGTATTTTTTAAAACTGTGATAAGAAATCCAAAGACTGGTTACTATTACATTATTATTTTAAACTTTTACCTTATTTGTTATAATTCAAAAAAGTATATTTTAAGTATTTTATATGAGTAACTATTATTAATTGTTATTTATTTTATTATGAGGAGTGATAAAGTGGTTAACTATTTTTTATTATTATTTTTTTGTTGTAATATTTTAAATTTTATAATTAGTTATAACTTATAAAAGTTAGCAATTATGTTTTATTAGTACATTGATTTTATTATGAATATAAAGTTTAAAGTTATTTTGTTTTATTATGTTAAGTAATTTATACAATTATAATTTGTTAATAAATATTTATTTCTTAGATAACACAACTTAGATTTTTTTTATAAAATCGTTCAAAATACGTCTATTTATTATTTCTCTGGCACCAACTATTATTCAAAGAACCTCCTATGTACTGTTTGGTAAAAAGATTGATTAACATAACCTCCTATGTGATGAAATATTAACAATTTGTACTATAAATACGTATATATTAAGTCTTTTGCTTCCATTTTTATTCAGAATAAAAATTTATATTTTAAAACGTTTTTCGTCTCTCCTGAAAAATTAGGTTTAAGCACACAGGAGGTTTTTTCGTGTCAACGACGATGGGTAAAACGTTATAAAATATTTTAATAATATCATACTAGGTAGTCGGCTGTGTTATTTGTTTGCGTTTTATTTTTTCGTTCGCCGTTAAACTTAATGTAAATATTATAGGTAAGTCATATATAAGGTTGCTCATCGCATAGTTTAACGTTCTTCATCCGGTTCCAATGCTGGTATTTATATTATATACACAATACACATTGAAATTGCACCCTGCAGGGAGGTATATCGGCCAAATCATTTTGGGCATTGTTTGACGTTTTTATTGTGTCAAAAAAAAAAAAAAAAAGATACGTAGAGTTCAACACAAATTGTATCGTTTTATCCAGGATATGGTAGAAATGAAGTAGAAATGAAGTAGAAAATATAATAATATACTGTAGCCTGTAGGTCCGACATACGTGAATTCTTGTCATCAGTGGCGTATTTATGAGGGGGGGGGGGGGCGAAGGGGCCCGGGCCCCTCCCGAAATGAAAAATTTGTCGCAACACCGAAAATGTAACCATGACGTCACGAACGAAATTGTTGCTTATGTGATAATCTAAAAATAAGAGTAGAGCGTGTTGAATGAGTTGGTATTTTGACGATTATTAATGATTATGTAATACAATTTAAGTTTTATAAATAAAATCAATATTGGTTGATATATAGTTGTTTACGGCAGACGGAAATTATTTGTGTATGTAATTTTAGTACATGACTTCTTAGAATTAATCTAATAACTGGTGGTGAGATAGTAATATAATATTATATTACTTAATTCTATTATAACCTTGTATTTATCTTATTCTGCACTCGGTCCAGTTAGTCACTGCCACATCATAATATTTGTTATCGTACATCAGTAGTGTGATCGATTTGGTTGAGTTCGTTCCACAATACATGTGAAATTTCGTGTTTTTGTGTAATTTTTATCGTGTTACAATTTTTCTTTAAAACTTTATATTTTTTTTATTACTATAGTATCGTCATTATGAAGAGACAAGTGTCGATTCAAAATTTTTTTGTTAAGAAACATAATGTCATTAATAATAAAATTGAAATTAGTAACAGGAACGTTTCATCTGCCATTGTTGACATCGTCAATATCGTTAATACTGACAATTCTGCCATAGATATGCCAGTAGCCATCATGGACTGCAGTCCTAACCAAGAAGTAACGATTAATCGTTATGACATTGGGAATTTTTTCAATGAAGGCTCCGTTCGTTCTTTAACTAACGAAGAACGACTTTCATTTTTGACAATGTTTGGAAACCACAGCGTGAATATAAATTTCCAAAAATATCAGATTTAAATCATACTCGAACTTTTCAAATTAAATGGCTTGAAGAATATAAATGGTTAGCATATTCTGAAAAAAAAATAGGATCGTTTTGTAAATATTGTGTAATATTTTCTCATTCTGAATTTGTGGGGAAAGGATCTCACCAAATGGCGGGGAGTTTAGTAACAAAGCCTTTTACTAATCTAAAAAAAGCTAGAAAGGTGTTTAATCAACATCAAAATTGTATTTATCACAAACATACAGTGATAACTGTGGAAAACATAAGATCTATATTAAATAATAAAACTGAAAGTGTAATAAATCAAATTAATACCCAAAGAAAGATTAATGTTGTAGAAAATCGAAAAAAACTTATTCCTATAATACAAAGTATAAGATTTTGTGGGAGGCAGCAAATTTCTTTAAGGGGCCATCGTGATAGTGGACGAATAGATTTTAAAGAGCCAGAAAACAACGATGGAAATTTCAGGGCTTTGCTACGATATACGGCTAATAGTGGAGATGAATATCTTAAAGACCAGCTGTAAAATAGCGGTGGAAAGAGTATGTATACCAGCTCAGTAGTTCAGAACGTACTTATTAATACGTTCGGACATATTATACAATCTAAAGTTTTGTCCAACGTAAAAAAAGTCATTGTTTTACTCTGTATTAGCGGATGAAACAACTGACATCAGTCAAGTTGAGCAATTTTCTCTGTTTTCTTCGGTATGTTGACGAAGATTCATTTGAAATTAGAGAAGATTTCCTTATGTTTGTTCCTGTACATGAAGTTACAGGTTCAGCTTTAGCTAAAACGGTGTTGGAGACTTTATCAAGTTTAGGTCTAGATTTAAATAAACTTAGAGGTGAAGGGTACGATGGCGCATCAGCCATGCGAGGCCAATTTAGAGGGGTGCAAGCTTGCATTAAACAAAAACTACCATTGGCCGTGTATACCCATTGTTCTTCTCATAATTTAAACTTGTGCTTATCAGAAGCAAGTAAAGTACCTTCTATAAGAAACTGTATGGGTATTATTAGTGAAGTGTGTGCATTCTTTCACATGTCAGCCCAAAGGACTGAATTGCTCAAATTAGCCATTACTGAATGTTGTCCTGAACAAAGAAAGAAGAAACTGATATCCCTTTGCGAAACACGGTAGGTCGAAAGACACGACTCAGTGCTCTTCTTTAAAGAAATACTGCAGCCAATTAATCTTGCTCTCTTAAAAATCGAGGAAAAAAATGTAAAAGCACATGCTCTAAGCAATTCTATAAGTCAATATCAATTTATTGTTAATCTTTTTGTTTTGAGCAACATGCTTTCCTTGACACACAATTTGTCTGAAATACTGCAAAAGAAAAATATTGACCTTTCACAAGCTATGAAAAGTGTGAAAAATATTTTGGATCTGCTGAAAAACAAACATCAAATGTAGAGGATAATTTCAAAGAACTGTACGTCCAAATAAGAGAATTTGCTAGCAAAAATTATATTAAAGAAGAAGTCCCAAGAACTTGTCGCCTTCAAGGATTCCGTTGTAACGTACCTTACAACTCAGAAGAAGAATACTATCGGCGAGCAGTTTATGTACCTTACCTTGACGATTTCTGCAGTGGATTGAATGAACGTTTCGAAACCCATAAAAAATTAATCTTATCATTGCAATGCGTTCTTCCAGAATTTTGCATAAAAAGTGGGTTTTCATCACTGGACTCTGCTTATAAATTTTATTCAGAAGATAAAGAAGATTTCAAAGAAATCGTGCAGAGCGAATTCATGTTGTGGAAAGAGAAATGGATTAAAGCAGAAATTATTAACTTGCCTAAAACAGCCATTTGCTCTATAGAAAGATGTAACAAGAATTTATTTCCCAATATGAATACTCTTTTAAAATTGTTGGCAGTTTTGCCCGTTTCTGTTGCAACTGTCGAGAGGAGTTTTTCGACATTACGAAGATTAATGACGTATCTGAGAAATACAACATCTGAAACCAGATGAATGGATTGGCCTTGTTATCCATTCACAGAGACATTTATGTAAGTGATGAGGAAGTTCTTAATAAGTTTGCAAGTGTACCGAGAAATCTTAATTTTGTCTTGTAATTTTTTCTTTTTATAAATCCAAAACTATGTATTTAAATTTTTTAGGATTTGTTTATTCTTGTACGATTATTAATTATATACATTATATTAGTATTGGTTGTATTCTTGTTTAATTTTGAGTGACGTGATTAAAAAATTGTTTATTGAAACTTAGAGTTTTAACTTGTTTTTATGTTAGGTACAATAAATTATAAAAATGATTGAGTTTATTATTACTCTGATGATGTAAAGAGAGTTGAAAGGTCTTGCAGAAATGCTTTCCCCAGAGAACTTCAAATAAATGTACATATATTTTATTATAAAAATGTATATATAAATAAAAAAAATATATAAAAAAAACCTATATACGCCACTGCTTGTCATACACATACGCAGTGCCGTAGGCAGGATTTTTTTTATGGTTGGGGGTTAATTATTATATTGAAGTAATATTTAAAACATTATAAAGTAGTCAGACATTTGTACCTTTATTTTCCACAATATACAATGTGAATGGGAGGGGTTTGAACCCCTAACCCCTCATGTCTACGGCTCTGCATACACGTGGTCCACAAATACAAATAAATGATTAAATTTAAGTTAAAATAAACAATATTGTTACAACCTAGTTATATTTACATTTAAAATTCATAATTCAAAAACATTGTCTAAACATTAAATTAGATTAAATAAATAAACAAAATACTTATAGTATTTTACAATAAAATATAATAAAATTACGTATGATTAATACAACAATTTAAAACAATTAATCCAAGGGTACCACTGAGCTACACATATTAATTAAGGCACAACATACAATAGCTATTGAATGTAAAAGATATGTTTCATCATTCTGATTTTTCAACTTCTTGCCATAATTCTGTAATCATTATATTACACTCGTTAAACTTTAGCTGCTAGCGGTGAGACAGTCCGGCCTTCATCATATGTAGCATGTTTCGTACACTTTTTATCATAACTTCACTATTAAAAATAAATAAATTTATTTTTAATAAAAAAAAAAATCGTCTTATCATATTAAAAATAATTTAAAATTATACCTTTATATATATTTATTATGAGTCTAACAATTTGCACATTATACCGTTTGAAACGAAATAGGATAATCTCCAAACTGAGGTTATCATTTGAACCTTAGTATAAAATTCTTGTATTTCGTCTTCATCCCGAGCTAATAATTCGTATTCGTATTTAAGCTGAAGTAAAACTTCAGCTTGTGTATGACTCATCACGACGTCTCTTATTTCCGTTTGGGATGATGATACAGATAAGTACTCCTAAACAATTATTTATTTTTAAAATAATAAAAGTGGAATATAAATGCTACACTCAACTCAAAATGAGATCATTACCCGGCGGCGACCAGTTTTCGTCATGTGACGGTTAGACACTTTCCCCACCTAGTCAAACAATGGTTCGATACTACGGAATAAAACCACGACCATGCACATAACTTGGCCACCGGGTAATGATCTCGTTTTGAAATCGAGTGGGTATAGTACTTACAACATTTTCTGCTCTTAAAATCGTCCCGGTACAGTGGCGGCGCCAGGAATTTTATCTTGGGGGGGCCCATTGGTGGCCTTTGAAAATTTGGTAGGGCCAAAAAAGTCCCAATTCGTGGTCTTTTTCCCATTCATAGGCTCAGTATAGGGTAGGGGGCTTACACACTATCTATTGTAAAGACTGTGTTGCATATACTAAGTTAGGTTTCCTATTTTCAACAACTATTTGAGCATGATGATCACCTAATTGAGATAATACTGATGTTTTGTTAGTTTTATTTTTTTTATAATCGATCCAAGTAACAACATTTTGTTTATGGTCTTCAGAATTATCATGCTTGTATAATCCTTTATTATTTGATAGTGCATTTTTCCAATTTTTATACCCAGTGCTTTTAAAAATATTATCACAATCAGTTTTTAGTTTAAATGAAAAAAATCTACATGGTAAACAATATACTGCATCTTCTAATTTACTATATTCCAACCATTTAAACTGGTCAAACCAACCTACTTGAAAACCTCTTACTCGGCTAGAATTTCCAGTTCCATAAATGGACTTTGGGTAATATTTTAGTTTTGGCTGGGTTGGTCCTTCATCTATAGTCTGTGAAATATCTTTGGGACCAAGAGCTGTACGAACATTGAGTGGCGTAACTACATGTGTAGGAGTTATTATTGAATTTGCCTCAAACACATTTTGATTATCTGTAGATTCATCACTGGAACTGTTACTAAAATCAAAATGGAATATTTATGATTAGGTTGGTGAATGAAAAATATACACATATTTTTTTTAAATAGATATTAAATTTAATTATATTGGTACCTGTTTAAACTACCAACATTTTCTTCTTCACTATCTTCACTAATGAGTTCACCAAAGTCACTAAATTAAAAAAAATAATATAAAACAAATAAATTATATACTCTAATTTATTATTCTAAAATAATAATTGAAATTAAAATCTCTTACTTGCTTTTTTGTGACAAAATTGAATCAGAATCATTAGTTTGTTTTTTATTTATTACTAATGCAAAAAAGTCATTTATTTTTCGTTTGGACATTATTAAGTTAAAAATTATACAACGTTTAAGATGATATCCTTTACGAGTACGTAAGTATAATGATAATCTTTGTTGTTTAACTACGCGTCTTTTAAATCGTATTATTATTGGGTTTTTCATGTTTTTCATATTCGACATGGTATAGATAACATTAAACCGATTAAACTGTATTATGCACTGTAAAATTGTAAAATGTAAACGTAAAACGTAGACAAAAATAATAATACTCATTGTCAATAAAATATTAAATCGTTGACAAATGACATTATGTCACAGATAGGCACGGCTCGCGGATATAATATTATATAGCCGTGCAGACGGGCATCATACGGTCTTATAATAATAATAATTTATAACCACAATTATTCGATATTTCGATTTATAATCTGTTCTTTTAAATAATTTTTTTCTCTTGTGGTTAGGGGGGCCAAGGGGTGGTCAAGACAAATTTAGAGGGGGCCGTGGCCCGCCCAGGCCCTCCCCTGGCGCCGCCACTGTCCCGGTATCGCCTTCAATATCGCAATCCACGTATTCGATATAATTAGACCCACGAAACAGGAGGAGACCTACTGTCTGTTCCAAGCCCATGTCTTCAAAACGCATCATGATTTCTTGCCATAATTTCGTAACCATCATCGTACGTTCGCTAAGATTTAGCTGCGAGCTGTAAGATAGTTCAGCCTCCATCGTATTTAGCATGTTTATTACACGTTCTAATTCACCTTCATTACTAAAAATATATAAATAAACATACTTTATGAAAACTTATTCTATAGAACTAATGGAACTAATATTAATGAACAAATAAATACATTAAATCTATTATTCCAACAATTAAGTTTTGAAACCGACACAATATGTGAAATAATAATTGCTGCACAAGGTGGCATAATGCACTCTAGTGTAATAGCCGTAAATGAATTAAGACAACAATTAAAAGACATTTCATTAATAGTTCCTAAAGAACAAAGCTTACCATTTAATTTAAACCAAGTATCGCTATACGAATTAAGTAAAATATCGAAATTGAATATTATTTATAAAAACGAAACCTTAATCTTTGAAATAATAATACCCTTAGTAAATTCAGTGGAATTAACGTTGTATCACGTAATACCACTCCCCGTCGCGAAAAATGATCACTATATTCATATTATTCCTGAATACTCATACATAGCAATCTCGAAAACACACGAATATTATCTTACATTGTGTATGAACTACCTGATGTTATGTCGATTAATAAACATGGGTACTTTATGTCCCGAGACACAACCCCTAAGACTAGGAGCAAGTGAATTACCGTGTGAAGTTGAATTGTTCGTAAAACCGTCAAGTATTCCAACATCTTGTCCCATACACTATCTTGACATCACCCGTAGTATTTATCACCGATTAAAATATCAAAATGCGTGAATTTTTACAATAAAAACCACTGACAATGTAGCTGTCTCTTGCGAAAATAGGGACCAGGCCATAAATATACAACTAACTGGAAATGGGGTGCTAGCATTAAACGAAGAATGCAGGGGCTATACGCCACAAATGGTGTTAACCCCAAGTAGACATTTAAATTCCACACACTACAAAGATTTAATCTCCGATGTAGGCATCACAACAAACTTAACAATTCCCACGACTTTGAAAAGAAAAATCAATAATAGCAACACACACACCAACTCCGTAATAAAATTAACTGACTTAGGACAATACTCGAAATCTATAGAAGAAATCGAACAACTTATACAAGAGGAGAAAGACAAACAAAACAATAAGGATACTACAGACCTTCACTCATATTTATTCTATCTTATTCTAATAATAGTAGCCGGTATAATTATAATAAAATATAGACACAAAGTAAATCAAATACGATCAATAAATAGAACTAGACGACATCTAATATTATCAAGAGAAATGAATGAAGTTACGCGAATATAATGATATTACATTAAATCTTCTCATGTTACAGATAAAGAAACATTGAGAGTCAAGATAATTTTATTTCCAATTAATTAAGTAGTTGCCAAATTAATAAATTAATAATAATGCCAATTCAGCCAATTCAAGAAAGGATACCCAGACGTATACTATACTTAATAATGCTACGCCATTCACTTAGACATGACAATCACGTATTCCGACACGTGCTAGACAAAAATAATACTCATAATGAGCCTACGTGTTTAACAAACCATATGAACATTGCGAACGAACAACTACAAATACCCTATACAATAATTGAAATGAATAGAATAATCGAAATTATTACGATGACACTTAATTTAATAATACTAGTGCGCGAGATACGTGAGCCAACGTGTAACCAAATAGCAATACTAATAGACGAACTAATACAAGCGTCTGGAGCGGAATAGAATAAAATAAAATAAAATAAAATAAAATAAAATAAAATAAAATAGAATAAAATAAAACAAAATGAAAAAAAGAGAGGAAGGAAGGGATTAATATTATATTTATATATATATTAATTATTATATTATGTTACAGTGACAAGATTAAATTTGTCATAGTGGATTTTGAATTCACTATGATAAATAGGAAGGATTTACTACTTGTATCGGGGTCAATGTCAAACAGTTTAGAAAAGTATAAACCAGTAAAATTAGAAGGAAAACCTATAGTCTTAACCACGACAAACAAACTCAAAATGCTTCAGGATAGGGAAGTTAAAAAGGTAATGCAAAGTGTTGGTAGAATATTTAGAAATAAGCCAGAGTTGTTACTACCATTATTGGGGCAACTAGAAGCTAGTTTAAAGCTTAAAGGGGGAACAACTCTGTCTACTACATATATAAACCAATATTTGCACACTGATAACAGAACACAGTCATAGTTTTTTGGAATGGGACAACAGACAAGGAAATATTACAAAAATTGGGACTAAACAGAAGAATGCTAAACATTACATCATATAGCGATAATAATGACAATTATTTCAACTTAAAACTTCTAGATATAAGTGGACTTACTAGTAAATTATTGTACTCAAGCGAAATAGGTTACCAAGAAAAGAATGGGAGAATGTTAAATTTAATGGAGACCCATGATCTAATTTGTAAAACCAACCATAATATAACCCATAGTCATGACCCCATAGCAGACGTAATAATCACAAAATGTCTGTTTAACTATATTATAAAAGATATGGGACCGATACAACTGTATAAGTTGTGTAAATAAAAAAAAAAAAAGTTAGAAATATTTGACCAATAGATTAGGGAGCGTCACATATATATAAATTATGTATAAAAAAAAAAAAAAAAATTGTTTATGTAATTAATTATAAGACAAAATTGTATTTTAGTTGTAAGACAAATATATGTCATATAATATATTGTTTAAATTAAGATATTAATAATTTTAATTTTCAGCAAATAATGTCTATGAACGTACTATATTTAATTAGAACTTAAGAAACTAACAAAAAAAAAAATAATAATAAAATTTTGTAAAACACTAACACTAAGTATTAAGAAATCTTACATGTAAATTTTATTTTAGATTTCTGTTTAAGGATTTAAACATAAATCTTTTTTTTGGTAGGGAGGTGTTACGGACCTATACTGTCCGTATCGATTATTTTATATGCATAAGATCATACAATGTCAAATTTCCTAACTTGTAAAATTAATACCACAGGCACACGAGTACAGGACACGAGAGAGTAGAATATTATATTAATATAATAATTTGACAATTAAAGTAAATTCACACGTCTCTTTACAAAAGTCGAAACTCGGTGTCTTAACGATTCGATAAGAATCATGGGTAAGAATACACAAGCAGTCGTTCCGGGACTCCTCGTATGACGAAGTCACCGCCCACTCTTGTAAGAAATCATATATAAGAGGGATCGAGACAAGAGCTCGACAGACGGTTACTGTATAACCAACGAATAGGGATATCTATGACACTCAGAGGCCGGTCGTAACACCACTCAAGTCATTTTTGATATCAGTTTCTGAGGCAGGTCGTAACACCACTCACCATCTTATTTTATATATTCTACATTAAGCTTATAATATTTGTATTCGTGCAAGACTTATTTTAATAAACAATTAACTTATACTTGAACAACACGACGTATTCATTTTGTACGTTGATGCATGAATCGACCTAGTCGGGACGCAACAATAACATTACTTTTTTTTCGAAAAATTATTGAGTTTTACTGTATTTACACGTGTTTTTTAAGTATGCACGTTAAAGACAAGAAAAGCATTGATATGAAATTCATTTTGTTAAATAAACAAATATTATAATTACAAATATAATTATTTAGAAATATATTAGAACTCGTGATAATATATATGTATGTTAAAGGTTGTTGCCGCCGCAACATAATTATTAATTATACATAAACGTACTTAATATTATTTTACTATTAATTAATATCGGGAAGCGAGAACAGCTGGTCACACACATAATAAATCATTTATCGTATTGTTTATTTTTGTTATAGTTATAATTGAATTTTTGAATGTCTTGTGAGTTATATAACATGTAGATTACCTAACACCGTGTTATCATACGGCATCGCGCCGTCTACGCAAATTATCACGGCCGCCGTATTATACACTTCTTCTCGTCCCGTACGTTGTCGCGGTAACATATTATGTGCGTGCAATTATTGTTTTTAAAATTTACTCGAATAGTAAATTTATTATTTACTTTATTATTGTGAGTTGTGATTTACTCATAGACCGGTCCTCTTCGCGTTTCTACCGTGTCGTGAAAGGTAGCGCTTTTCGGTTACCGAGTTACTCTGATACAGTACAAAAATGATCGTATAAGTAAAGATAGACCTATTTACCACGGATATCACTGCGCTATGTCAGCTTGCGACTATCTATGTATTTTAAAATAAAATACATCATAAACCATCCTATACTAAATACAGTTTTAAGTATAGGATGGGCCGGTCTATGGTACTGCGTTATGCCTTGTGAATTTATGTTAGTATCGTTTTGATTGTCGAACGAGCAATTGCGTAAGCACTAAGCTTTGAAATTTGCAGTAAATCATATTATTATTTTGACTACCAGAGTGAATACACCGTCTTTAATAATTGTTGTCACATTATAATAGGTATAATGTAATATTTCCGTACGGGTGTGTACAAATCACCATATTTTCATTTTAATTATTGTATTATCAAGCAGTTATTGAAAAATAAGTGTGCGGATCGCCTTCTGTACTGTTTTCGTGAACCGGCGCTGGATTTGACTGGATTTCATTATTTATTCCATAAGCATGGCGATATTAAGAATCATAAAAATATATACTGGTATAAATTGTTGGTGCACTGCGGTTGTGAACCATCACACGGTATTTTATGATGGTAGCGTTTCTAGGTACGTTTGAGCGTTGCTAATAATTGGCCATTGGCGACCACCCGTTATGTCAAAGCGCGGTGTTTTGTGCTAAAAATCGGACCTTTACCTTGTCATGACGGGGACCGAAAACTTGTAATTATATTATATAAAACACAGCTATTTGACGTGAGGATGTTCGTGGTAGTCGACGTCAGCTCAGCCGTACGGAAAACCTGTTATAAGTTTTAACAGTGAAATATTTAAACGTTCTAATTTATTCATAACCGGTAGTTTGTAGTAGTAGGTAATAACTATCTAATGATGAACAAAAACCATCATTGCTTCATTGTGCTTTCAGGTCTATACCAATGATGGGCACTTCTATTCTGATTTAATATTAAACAAGCAACAAACTGTAAAATAAATTTAATATTTAGGTACTTTATTAGATTTGAATTAAATTATGTCATAAGTATTTACAAGAGGGTTTTCTTAACAAAAATTAAAATTAAAAAATAAGTTTTTCATAATTTATAATTTATAATTTATCAAATATCATATATTTTTAATTGAATTAATTAAAAATATATGTCATAAATAAGAATTATTTGTTTATTGTTATTTTAAATACATTCAATGTGCATACTAATTAAATATTATTTTAGATTCAACCGTATATTATGTTCAAACTGATGATTTTTATAATAACTTAGTAAATAATTGTAACTTGCTTAACCAAATGTATAATTCAGAATTACTTAAAGTCTAAAGACCACCAATGTTACATTGTTAAATAAAAAGCAATTTTTTTGCTGTTTTTTTTATGAAACAAGAGATTTTTATGAAGCATTATGCATATCAAGGAAAGTAGAATCTGTAAGTATGCATGTGTTTAAGAGCTGTATGAGCTTTTAAGGTCATACGTGATGTCTGTTCAGTGATACAAGTGGGAAGGTGAAGACAGAGATTCATTTTCTCTGCTTATTCCAACACCAAATTGAGGACACACCTTTAAATTCAAAAATTAATTGATCTGTAATAGTTTTAATGGTTAGATACTTAAAAACAAAATACATACTACCCTAACACTACTTTTTAGAGCGAGTTTAAAATAATTATAAATTTAAAATATCTAATTTTATTCTACCTATTTTGGAATTTTATAGGAGACTGAGAAAATCCAATGAGGTTAACCTGAATTAACAGTAATATTAAAAGTAAAAGATAAATGACTGTAATAAAAAAACCATATCATGAAATATAATTAGTGATATAATATTATGCTGACTTTCTCTCAGAATTGTGAGTTTTCACTTCTATTTTATAGTAAACATCTGAAGATATTAATATTTTATAAATGTGAAAGCTATAATATAAAAACATTTATCATCAATTTCAATTGACAACAATGTTGAAATATCATTTATAAACATGTATAACTATAAGTTGTTTATAGTTGGCCTATATTTATTACTTAATACTTTTGTATACATTTTATTGATTTAAAGCAGTTTCATTATAATAATTAAACCGATTTATTAAATAAAAATAGACTTTTATGTTTAAAGTACCTATTTAGGTACCTACAGAATTAATAACATGTTTTTGCAATACATGTTTGAAAATACATAGGTTAAAAATAAAATTACACTTTATCACTGTTGCTTATGACTGATGACGATATGGTTAATCGAACAAATTTATAAAAAAAACTCATGACAGAAAATAATTTAATAATATTCAAAAATATATTGAAAATTAAATTATTTATTGAAAAAAAAATAATTACAAAATATATTCATTCCCTACGGCTGATAACGACGATTTGTAAACAAATGCAAATAGTCAAAAATCGTTTTGGGTTCTGGTTTCATTGTAGTTGTGAATGGAATCCTCTTTCGGTATTCTATAATATTCTTATTAGATCTGTAAGTATCATAGTATAAAATCAATTTTTACTGCAAATAACTGTAAACAAAAGTACATCATATTGTAATTTTTATAAGAAAACGTGGTACTTCAACTCGTTTTGATTTATAGAGAGTTGCTCATGTACATTGTTATTGAGAAGAAACCATAATAGATAAGTTATTTTTTTTGAATAATTCCTTAATAAGAATTTCTTCAATCATTTTAATCGAAAATTGTATCAGACCGAAATAAAATAAAATTTATATCTAAATTCATAAAAAAATAAAAATGAATATTTTGAAGAAATTTTACTTTCGACACGTCTTCCTTTCTCAAAGTTAGTACATCAAATTAAAAATTTAAGTATTAGAACAGCTATGGATGTTAATGAAAGATCCAAAAGAAAGACATTAATTTTAAAGTCAAAACATTCATTGCTCCGTTCAGAATCTAAAATGTAACAAAGTTGTATGACTGTCAAAATATTAAATTGAACAAAATTATATTAAACAATTATAATTTTATAGTACCATCAGTATTAATTAAATAAACTTTGTAGTTGTTATGGGTTTTGTTATTTGCATTGTCGTTGTTTTCATTGGACGACTGGTAGGGTATTTGACTATTTCACCTCGCTATCTAGGAGGTCCTTGGAATTATTACCTTCCCAACATATAAAGGTACATTGACCCATCAGGTCAAGTCCGGTGCCCTTCTGAAATGTATGGTGGATCATCCTTAGCAATAGTTTTTGATAGACAGGTTGCACAGGTCTTCGTGCATTTGCTTTTTGATGGGTGCACTGATCGCTGATAAATGGTATGTAGCTAAGATAAATAGTAATTTTAGAATGTCATTAAAAGAAATTAAAATAATTTTAGTAACGGCTAATTATAAATGATAAATTTTGAAACAGGGATCAGGGCATAAACCGATTGTATTCCCTTTATCGTCCTTGCATGTATCACAAACAAAAGCAGTATTTTTTCGCAGTTTATTCTGATGACTAACTCTACATCTTTTTCTAATATTTACTTTCATAAGATTTTGCGTTTTTTGTGATGGTCTATTATGAACTACACGTTGATTGTATGAAATACCAATAAGACAACTTGCAACACATTTTCTGAATTCTAAGTGAGCCATATTTTTAACGTGCTTATTATACAATAGATTTCCATTCCATAAGCACATATCCATGAGGTGAAAAAAACTTTTATATACCATCGTAAACACTTTCTAGGTGTAGGATAGTAGCTGATCATTTGATCAGCCTTGTCAATACCAGACATATTATTGTAATCAACAATAATATTAAGTTTCATTTTTTCCGTCCAAATCTGTCGGTGACTTCTACAAAATCCAGTTTCTGTTTGGTGGAAATCATGCACACATATATTTTATCATTATACTTAATTACGTGTATATTGCCTTTCTGGACATGAGCTACTTCACCTTTGCCCAATTTAGCATTCAAAGTATCTTTGGGATTATCTTTTCTGTTTTTTCTCAATGTACCAACAACCATAGTTTGATTTTCAAATAAAAATTGAGCTAAAGGTACACTATTGTAAAAGTTGTCCATATATACTGTATGACCTTTTCCTAAGTATGGCTCCATAAGCTTAGCAACAATTCCAAATGTTACACCTCTACTGTCTTCAACTGTACCTTTGCCTTTATATATCAAAATATCCAATATAAACCCATCTTTTGTACACAGTTCGTAAAGTTTTATACCATATTTATGAGTTTTGCTTGGTATATATTGACGAAAACTTATCCTGCCCCTCCATAACAACAAAGATTCGTCTAAGGATAAATTTTCGTTCGGATAGTATTTGGTACGAATATTGTTAATTATTTGATTTGTAACATTATTTATTTTATGTAACTGGTCTGAATGGTCAACAAAATTTGGTTGGTAAAAACACAAACAGCGTAAAATAGTTTCGTACCGGTGTCTACTCATTGTTTTACCAAAAATAGGCTGATAATCAATTTCATTCTGTGACCAATAAGTGCGAACGGTAGGAAATTTTAAATAACCCATCAAAATAGTCAAACCTACAAACTTTTGGAATTCAACTACATCAGTATTATACCAGGTAGATAGATTTGATCTTGGTGTTAAATCTTTAGATATGATGGAATTTGCTTTAAGATTTACCTATACAACAATTCAACTTCGACGGTGATTAATTGCTTTAAGACTACTTTTACCGCATCGTAATCAAACCGGCGTTTCAACAAGCAATTAAGGATACCCAGCTTGTAACTGTGGCATTCAACAAATGCCCTGTAGACATCGATTGGATGCACAGTCCCAGCCACTGACAATCGGCCAATTGAGCCTTGGGAATGGGCGCCGTACTCGCGTGTTAAGCGTTTAAGCTTAAACGCTAGTCCTGCGGTGACGGAGCTACCCATTCCCGACTCAAAACTGACAATTCTGGATACTATGTTCAACCATTCTTGTGCTGCCTGCATAATAAACACAGCAATGAAAATTTGAAAACGAGAATAAACAAACAAAAACATACGGCGTCGGGGCTGCACGAAAGTAAATCAACTGTCACGTAATTAAATACATGGCAGATGATTTCTCGGACGAAGCTGCCCACAGGAACACTACTGAATAAAAATCTTGGCAACAAAGCACTGAATTCTCCGATGGCGGACGCATTATATATGCAGAATCCGCCATCGTCGCGCCGCTACTCCGACCTCCGATCCTAACTTGACGGGAGGGAAATAATGCCTTCAACTTATTCCCGTCAAGGTGACGGGTTTCCTCAAGGCGAAGTACCGCATCAATATTTCCAAGTCATAAACTTCGGCGAGGAGCTAAAAGTAAGATTATCAAACATAATGTTCAATTCAAAAATACTAAAAACATAAATGTGCTAGGAAAAAATACTTACATCGCGATTGAAATGTGTGGTATCGCAAACACGGACTACGTGACGCATTTTCTCCAACGCCGAGTGCATTCGACCATGTATGTAGAACGGCCAGTTCTTTGATGATCTGACCAACAGGCCAGATGATAGACAAAAATCTATCAATCTGGAATCGCTAACTAGGCCGAGCACGTCCGATGCTGATTTCCCACTAACAACGGCCTCCACGCGGATGTCGGGCCCTAGGACGGCGTCTTCAAGAAAGTCTAGCATACAGCAGATAAACTGTGTGCCTACTTTCTCGAGATCCCTGATCTGAGACATATCACTAAGGCCCGACGAGGGCCCGCCCAGCATCAACCACGTGAAGACCGAGGTGGTGGACAACGCCCGGCGGAGCATGTGCACGGCTGGATTGTACAATTGTAGGTATAGGCAACAGATTCTATACCACAACAACCAACAAAATTAATATTACACAAAGGAAACTATTTATGTATTTCGAAAAAAAAATTATCTGGTAGACTGGCTTGACGCCGTCGGCCTTAAAGTGGCCGTAGTCGTAGATATCAAAACCCGGGTAAAACCTTACCTTGGTCCTGACAGCTAATGCCTCCTTACGGGATGCAAACGCCGCCCGCACCGACGATTTAAGTGCAATGGTGGCTGCTACGTGCACTTGCACAATCACAATCGTCTTATGGAACAAAAAAATACTTACAGGAAATGGCACGTCAAATTTTTTTCATTGGCTATTCGGTCGGCTTCAAATGTTATTTTAACCCAATCACTTGGGTGAATATACCATCTTTTGGTCGATGGATTGCCAGCCCCTTTCATTCTACTCATTGTCTTCTTCGGCAATCGCAACACTGCCGGACCAAAGACGCGTTCCATAAACAGCTTTTTATAATTGTAATCAATTTCATTCTGTGACCAATAAGTGCGAACGGTCGGAAATTTTAAATAACCCATCAAAATAGTAAAACCTAAAAACTTTTTGAATTCAACTACATCAAATCAACTACAAACGGAATAAACTGAGGTTCTTCATTTCTATTGGTTTCCCAATCATAACTTATAAGATTATCTTCGCTATCACTAGAAACATTTGAATCATCACTTATTTCCGACTCCTCGTTATCACCAGGGAAATTTTCATCAGAACTATCGTCATACTCGTTTAAAATTTCATCGTCTGAACTGGCGTATAATAATTCATTGATAGCGGCAGGATCCATAGTTTACATATAATTTTTAAAATTATGAATTTATTTTACTATGTAAATTTACATTTTATGTGAAAATAATTAATAATAATTAATTTCGTTTGATAACGATTGATTACGATTCGAACATGTGAGATAGTGCATATATATCGTACAATAACAAAAAAGGAACAACAACTCCATCTATCGGCCAATTTTAAACCAACTATATTAATCAATTCCTCAGATAATGTATAATTAAACCACGACAAAATAATATTTGTTAGGATAAACCGGAGTAAATAACTCCCTTTTAAACATCATATTGACCGTGTCACACATATGTGACACCGGTCTCTCAGAACAGACACACATGTCACATATATGTGACACGTGGCCGTGAACGTGTTAATACATTTAAATAATTATTATACATTTTCAGATTACATACAGTATTGTATAACGAAATGGTATATTCAAAGTACAACTAAAGATAAGCCAAAACCAACAGAGTGTTTGAAATATCTTCCTGGAAGAATGTTACGCATGATGATGGATTGGTGGTCAAGCCAATTTTTATCAAACGCTGGTATGCTGAACACCTTGATATTTTTTTAGTAAATATTGCATAATTATTTTATATTATTACTTATTGCTTTTATAACTTATATGGAGCTGACACCATCAAACACATACGGATGCATTCACTATTTTTCCAGTTTTTCGATAAATTTTTTGAACTCGAGTCCACATTATTTAATACATTTATGTTTAAAATATGAACATCGGTCAATACCTTCTACTGATGAATTTTTTAATTTGATCTTCAAATTTTCGATATATTTTTATCTATATACATTTTTATATATATTTTTTTTTCATTTCAATTAATATACACATTTTTGACTGAACATCACTTAAATTAACTTAAAATTAAAATTTAACTTTAACCAGACGGGGGCTGCGTATAGTAGTTGGCTTTCGACCACAGAGGACAGCGGTCTTCGCTTCTATTGTCCCGGTCCCTCGAGGTTGGACATTAGCCTGATCAAAGCTGTTGCCGACGTGATGGCCTTTTTTGCGACGGCACGGACGTGTGCCGCAAAGGTCAGTCTGGTGTCCAGTTTGACCCCGAGGTATCTGACGTCGTCCTTAATTGAGATGGTGTGACCGCCTATCCTCAGGCGGGGACAAGTGTACGCCAGTCTTTTTGTCATCATCACCGCTTCGCTCTTGTGATGCGCAAGTTATAGCCCGTGGCTCAACATCATTTCATGCGCTCCTCTAGTTGTTACGGTGTCGCCGCCCTTCCTACGACCGCCAAGTCGTCAGCGAAGCCCACCAATTGAACGCAGGTCGGGACGCAGAGGCTCAGGAGGCTATCGTATAGGCTAACCTAACCTAGGAGCGGAGTGCAAAATCAATAGACCTATCGCATATTCATTATTTTATTTTTTATCTATATCTTTAGGTAAAAATTATCTGTAAAACGTTTGTAAGGCGGCGAATCGGGGAGATTGTCCCGGCCTGCCCTGATTAATAAAAAAAGGACTTGTACCTAACCTAACCGACCGCAGTGTTCCGCCCTGGAAGTCTAGTCTAGTCTAAGTCTTGTCAGTGTCAGCTGCAATGCCCATGTACTAGCTGAATTTCCACACTACCCACGGGGTATCAGCTACAGCGCGTTTTTTTTAAAGTGGTTTCCCCAAGAGGCCTAATCCACTGACATTCCCACGTCGATAGTTTTTTTAACGTGGTATCCCCTATGGGCCTAATCCACGAACCGAACAACGGCTACAAAAAAGGGGCTGTTCCAGGGGCTAGGTTCATTCCAATTCGGGCCTCTCCAAAGAATGGAAAATATTGGCTTCGGACATTTCGGCCCGAAATTGAATGACTCTAGAATTACCCGCTTCCACGTGGCCCACGAATGTCCAATCACACCTATAAAAAAAATCCAAATTAATACTACATTTATAACAGAAATACATTCATGACAGTTATCATACATGGATCGATGAGATCATTTGATTACAAAACTTTGTGGTACGACTTCAATTTCGTCGGTGATTAATTGCTTTAAGACTACTTTTACCGCATCGTAATCAAACCGGCGTTTCAACAAGCAATTAAGGATACCCAGCTTGTAACTGTGGCATTCAACAAATGCCCTGTAGACATCGATTGGATGCACAGTCCCAGCCACTGACAATCGGCCAATTGAGCCTTGGGAATGGGCGCCGTACTCGCGTGTTAAGCGTTTAAGCTTAAACGCTAGTCCTGCGGTGACGGAGCTACCCATTCCCGACTCAAAACTGACAATTCTGGATACTATGTTCAACCATTCTTGTGCTGCCTGCATAATAAACACAGCAATGAAAATTTGAAAACGAGAATAAACAAACAAAAAACATACGGCGTCGGGGCTGCACGAAAGTAAATCAACTGTCACGTAATTAAATACATGGCAGATGATTTCTCGGACGAAGCTGCCCACAGGAACACTACTGAATAAAAATCTTGGCAACAAAGCACTGAATTCTCCGATGGCGGACGCATTATATATGCAGAATCCGCCATCGTCGCGCCGCTACTTCCGACCTCCGATCCTAACTTGACGGGAGGGAAATAATGCCGTCAACTTATTCCCGTCAAGGTGACGGGTTTCCTCAAAGGCGAAGTACCGCATCAATATTTCCAAGTCATAAACTTCGGCGAGGAGCTAAAAGTAAGATTATCAAACATAATGTTCAATTCAAAAATACTAAAAACATAAATGTGCTAGGAAAAAATACTTACATCGCGATTGAAATGTGTGGTATCGCAAACACGGACTACGTGACGCATTTTCTCCAACGCCGAGTGCATTCGACCATGTATGTAGAACGGCCAGTTCTTTGATGATCTGACCAACAGGCCAGATGATAGACAAAAATCTATCAATCTGGTCCCGTAATCGCTAACTAGGCCGAGCACGTCCGATGCTGATTTCCCACTAACAACGGCCTCCACGCGGATGTCGGGCCTAGGACGGCGTCTTCAAGAAAGTCTAGCATACAGCAGATAAAGTGTGCCTACTTTCTCGAGATCCCTGATCTGAGACATATCACTAAGGCCCGACGAGGGCCCGCCCAGCATCAACCACGTGAAGACCGAGGTGGTGGACAACGCCCGGCGGAGCATGTGCACGGCTGGATTGTACAATTGTAGGTATAGGCAACAGATTCTATACCACAACAACCAACAAAATTAATATTACACAAAGGAAACTATTTATGTATTTCGAAAAAAAAATTATCTGGTAGACTGGCTTGACGCCGTCGGCCTTAAAGTGGCCGTAGTCGTAGATATCAAAACCCGGGTAAAACCTTACCTTGGTCCTGACAGCTAATGCCTCCTTACGGGATGCAAACGCCGCCCGCACCGACGATTTAAGTGCAATGGTGGCTGCTACGTGCACTTGCACAATCACAATCGTCTTATGGAACAAAAAAATACTTACAGGAAATGGCACGTCAAATTTTTTTCATTGGCTATTCGGTCGGCTTCAAATGTTATTTTAACCCAATCACTTGGGTGAATATACCATCTTTTGGTCGATGGATTGCCAGCCCCTTTCATTCTACTCATTGTCTTCTTCGGCAATCGCAACACTGCCGGACCAAAGACGCGTTCCATAAACAGATTTTTATAATTGTAATCAATTTCATTCTGTGACCAATAAGTGCGAACGGTCGGAAATTTTAAATAACCCATCAAAATAGTAAAACCTAAAAACTTTTTGAATTCAACTACATCAAATCAACTACAAACGGAATAAACTGAGGTTCTTCATTTCTATTGGTTTCCCAATCATAACTTATAAGATTATCTTCGCTATCACTAGAAACATTTGAATCATCACTTATTTCCGACTCCTCGTTATCACCAGGGAAATTTTCATCAGAACTATCGTCATACTCGTTTAAAATTTCATCGTCTGAACTGGCGTATATAATTCATTGATAGCGGCAGGATCCATAGTTTACATATAATTTTTAAAATTATGAATTTATTTTACTATGTAAATTTACATTTTATGTGAAAATAATTAATAATAATTAATTTCGTTTGATAACGATTGATTACGATTCGAACATGTGAGATAGTGCATATATATCGTACAATAACAAAAAAGGAACAACAACTCCATCTATCGGCCAATTTTAAACCAACTATATTAATCAATTCCTCAGATAATGTATAATTAAACCACGACAAAATAATATTTGTTAGGATAAACCGGAGTAAATAACTCCCTTTTAAACATCATATTGACCGTGTCACACATATGTGACACCGGTCTCTCAGAACAGACACACATGTCACATATATGTGACACGTGGCCGTGAACGTGTTAATACATTTAAATAATTATTATACATTTTCAGATTACATACAGTATTGTATAACGAAATGGTATATTCAAAGTACAACTAAAGATAAGCCAAAACCAACAGAGTGTTTGAAATATCTTCCTGGAAGAATGTTACGCATGATGATGGATTGGTGGTCAAGCCAATTTTTATCAAACGCTGGTATGCTGAACACCTTGATATTTTTTTTAGTAAATATTGCATAATTATTTTATATTATTACTTATTGCTTTTATAACTTATATGGAGCTGACACCATCAAACACATACGGATGCATTCACTATTTTTCCAGTTTTTCGATAAATTTTTTGAACTCGATGTCCACATTATTTAATACATTTATGTTTAAAATATGAACATCGGTCAATACCTTCTACTGATGAATTTTTTAATTTGATCTTCAAATATTTCGATATATTTTTATACTATATACATTTTTATATATATTTTTTTTTTCATTTCAATTAATATACACATTTTTGACTGAACATCACTTAAATTAACTTAAAATTAAAATTTAACTTTAACCAGACGGGGGCTGCGTATAGTAGTTGGCTTTCGACCACAGAGGACAGCGGTCTTCGCTTCTATTGTCCCGGTCCCTCGAGGTTGGACATTAGCCTGATCAAAGCTGTTGCCGACGTGATGGCCTTTTTTGCGACGGCACGGACGTGTGCCGCAAAGGTCAGTCTGGTGTCCAGTTTGACCCCGAGGTATCTGACGTCGTCCTTAATTGAGATGGTGTGACCGCCTATCCTCAGGCGGGGACAAGTGTACGCCAGTCTTTTTGTCATCATCACCGCTTCGCTCTTGTGATGCGCAAGTTATAGCCCGTGGCTCAACATCATTTCATGCGCTCCTCTAGTTGTTACGGTGTCGCCGCCCTTCCTACGACCGCCAAGTCGTCAGCGAAGCCCACCAATTGAACGCAGGTCGGGACGCAGAGGCTCAGGAGGCTATCGTATAGGCTAACCTAACCTAGGAGCGGAGTGCAAAATCAATAGACCTATCGCATATTCATTATTTTATTTTTTATCTATATCTTTAGGTAAAAATTATCTGTAAAACGTTTGTAAGGCGGCGAATCGGGGAGATTGTCCCGGCCTGCCCTGATTAATAAAAAAAGGACTTGTACCTAACCTAACCGACCGCAGTGTTCCGCCCTGGAAGTCTAGTCTAGTCTAAGTCTTGTCAGTGTCAGCTGCAATGCCCATGTACTAGCTGAATTTCCACACTACCACCCGGGGTATCAGCTACAGCGCGTTTTTTTAAAGTGGTTTCCCCAAGAGGCCTAATCCACTGACATTCCCACGTCGATAGTTTTTTTAACGTGGTATCCCCTATGGGCCTAATCCACGAACCGAACAACGGCTACAAAAAAGGGGCTGTTCCAGGGGCTAGGTTCATTCCAATTCGGGCCTCTCCAAAGAATGGAAAATATTGGCTTCGGACATTTCGGCCCGAAATTGAATGACTCTAGAATTACCCGCTTCCACGTGGCCCACGAATGTCCAATCACACCTATAAAAAAAATCCAAATTAATACTACATTTATAACAGAAATACATTCATGACAGTTATCATACATGGATCGATGAGATCATTTGATTACAAAACTTTGTGGTACGACTTCAATTTCGTCGGTGATTAATTGCTTTAAGACTACTTTTACCGCATCGTAATCAAACCGGCGTTTCAACAAGCAATTAGGATACCCAGCTTGTAACTGTGGCATTCAACAAATGCCCTGTAGACATCGATTGGATGCACAGTCCCAGCCACTGACAATCGGCCAATTGAGCCTTGGGAATGGGCGCCGTACTCGCGTGTTAAGCGTTTAAGCTTAAACGCTAGTCCTGCGGTGACGGAGCTACCCATTCCCGACTCAAAACTGACAATTCTGGATACTATGTTCAACCATTCTTGTGCTGCCTGCATAATAAACACAGCAATGAAAATTTGAAAACGAGAATAAACAAACAAAAAACATACGGCGTCGGGGCTGCACGAAAGTAAATCAACTGTCACGTAATTAAATACATGGCAGATGATTTCTCGGACGAAGCTGCCCACAGGAACACTACTGAATAAAAAACTTGGCAACAAAGCACTGAATTCTCCGATGGCGGACGCATTATATATGCAGAATCCGCCATCGTCGCGCCGCTACTTCCGACCTCCGATCCTAACTTGACGGGAGGGAAATAATGCCTTCAACTTATTCCCGTCAAGGTGACGGGTTTCCTCAAAGGCGAAGTACCGCATCAATATTTCCAAGTCATAAACTTCGGCGAGGAGCTAAAAGTAAGATTATCAAACATAATGTTCAATTCAAAAATACTAAAAACATAAATGTGCTAGGAAAAAATACTTACATCGCGATTGAAATGTGTGGTATCGCAAACACGGACTACGTGACGCATTTTCTCCAACGCCGAGTGCATTCGACCATGTATGTAGAACGGCCAGTTCTTTGATGATCTGACCAACAGGCCAGATGATAGACAAAAATCTATCAATCTGGTCCCGTAATCGCTAACTAGGCCGAGCACGTCCGATGCTGATTTCCCACTAACAACGGCCTCCACGCGGATGTCGGGCCCTAGGACGGCGTCTTCAAGAAAGTCTAGCATACAGCAGATAAACTGTGTGCCTACTTTCTCGAGATCCCTGATCTGAGACATATCACTAAGGCCCGACGAGGGCCCGCCCAGCATCAACCACGTGAAGACCGAGGTGGTGGACAACGCCCGGCGGAGCATGTGCACGGCCGGATTGTACAATTGTAAGTATAGGCACTTCGGCAACAGATTCTATACCACAACAACCAACAAAATTAATATTACACAAAGGAAACTATTTATGTATTTCGAAAAAAAAATTACCTGGTAGACTGGCTTGACGCCGTCGGCCTTAAAGTGGCCGTAGTCGTAGATATCAAAACCCGGGTAAAACCTTACCTTGGTCCTGACAGCTAATGCCTCCTTACGGGATGCAAACGCCGCCCGCACCGACGATTTAAGTGCAATGGTGGCTGCTACGTGCACTTGCACAATCACAATCGTCTTATGGTACGGGTCGAAGAAGCGGCCGATATAAGAGTTAAGCTGATCGGGTGGCATCTGAAGGCCATGCGAGGCAACGTAAAACCTAAATTACAAAAATAATAATGAAACGTAAATTTCAAAAAAAAAAAACCAGAAACTATGCCTTAAAAATGGTATTAAAAAAAACGTCCATTAACGGCCGTTAAAAAAACAATCAATAAATTAACCCAGAAAACAACCACCAAAAAACATCCCTTAAGAAAACAACGCTAAAATATAAAAAAATTAACCTATAAAACATGCAATTACAACAACCCATAAAAAACATCTCTTTGAAAAAAAGAACAATAAAATACTTACAGGAAATGGCACGTCAAATTTTTTTCATTGGCTATTCGGTCGGCTTCAAATGTTATTTTAACCCAATCACTTGGGTGAATATACCATCTTTTGGTCGATGGATTGCCAGCCCAAAGACGCGTTCCATAAACAGATTTTTATAATTGTAAGTTTCTTGGACATTTGATCGGATTCCAAAGAAGAGGATGAATTACAGGATTCCGAATCGTCTGCCGCGGAGTGTCGTGGAACGCTCACCAGCACTCGCAATGGGAGAGCCGGGTCACTTCCTAAAGTGAACTCGAAATGTTCGAAATCTAGACAAGACAAAAAATACAAATTAATAAAGATAATCGTAATAATGGTTATGAATTAGAAATATACTCTTTCGGGTCTGGCCGAAAATACCAGAGAGCATTTTAACATTCTCGCACTTCACCATGTTGCCATCCGTGCTGACATTGAACGATGACATTGGTCTGTAGCCGGTCATACTGGAAAATCCAAAGACGAAGCTGTCGACGTCGGACACGACGTCCTTCAACTTCAGGTAATCCGGTATGCCGAGCTTTCCAAGCTTGTTAACAAAAATCATAATACAATAATTATATACAAAAAAAAATTTTTAATATCAAACAATACCTTGGAAACAACTTGAAATAAATAAATAAACATAAAATCATAAAGACCAAATATTTAAAAAAAATAAATAGAATAAATTCTTAAAAATAAAAAAAATAACAAATATCATAACCAAAAAATTACAATAATGGTGATGCGGAATAAATAAAAAAATAACACTTAAACAATTTGTGTACTCACGCGTGGTAGTGGGGTATTACAATCTTCAATGCAGCCGGGACTTGGCGAGCGCTCGGGTTCCTACAAAAACGTAAAATTGTAAGAATCAAAATACATAAAAAACAAATATAACACATTAACTATCAAGTACAAAAATAACAAAGATACGTGATAAACTTACGTGCGATGGTCCGGTGAAAGCTTGAGCTGCACTAGCACCACTAGTCTGAATAACAAAAATACATGAAGTCACATGAAATTACAATGAAAAAATAAATAAAATATACTTACTGAAGGTCCTTGATCCATAACAGATAAATTGGAGGAGAACAAAACGACAAAATATCTAAAACAGTACCTATATTAATATAGAGAAAGAAAGTAAAATTACAATATATAATAATGGTGAATATTCAAATAATAGGTACTTATAAAATACCTATTGGTATTTATTCAATAACCGAATTAGAAGCAATATTAAATGCTGATAAAAACGACATTTTTATAACACTTACAATAAATGATTAAAATTAATTAAATATAAATAAAAAAAACATGATTATACTCGTGAAACACCCATACAACAATTTGAAAATAACAATATTTTTAAAACATTTTCTCATCAAAAGGAAAAAATGTTTTCAGATTAATATTTTACAGATATTTTTATTTAATTTCTAAAAAAATATTTAAAAAATAATATTTTTAAAATGTATGTAACAACTTTTATGGAAAATGTTTCTGAGAAAACGATTAAAATATATTTTATTGTCATTAAAAAAAAATATTTTACTAATATTGTTGATAAATTTTTTTAAAATATATTGTTGAGATTTTTCAAAAATATTTATAAATAATATAATTTAATCTATAAGAATATATTATAATATATAAGATTTATAAAATATAGCTATTATATAAATACATATTATTATTATGTATATCTTAAATATTTTTTAAAAAGTTACAGTCATTTTTATGATAGGATCTAAGTTAGAAATAAATATTTTAAATATTGCAATAAACATCAAAATAAAATTAAATTATTAAATGATAAATAAATTATATAAATAAAACGTTGACCCGCTAACTCTACCCCTTCTGGTGCCGAAACAGTGTTAAAATATGACATAAGAGGGTGATTTTAACATCAATTATATTATTATTTAATAAACCATAATAGATACGAAAAAATGTTAGAATGTATAACTTATATAAAATTAAGTTTTATCCAAAATACTTTCTAACAAAATGTCTTTTAATTCCATTAGTATATATATATATAAAACATGAATACAATTAAAGGTTATCGGTTGGAAAAATTTAGGTTTTATTCATTTAATTATTAAAAATTATTGGTTACCACTGTAATGATGTAATCTTAGCCATCATATATCTTAAATTTTAAATGTATAATAAATAATATTCAATAAAATACAATGGTATATATAATAATTGTAATAATAACATATGTATAATAATTATAATAATTGATAGCTTTAAATATAAGATGAAACTCACGCATAATGCACATATTCACACGCACACACTCGTATCTGTATACACGATTATAAAGAACAGGTTATGCATCGGAAGGAATATCTTCGGTCAGATTTTGTTACAGTGGTGTAGTTCTTCAAACCGCCGAGCGCTGCAAGTCATCCGTGTTACATATTAACATTTTCCTATGCAAACCATGTTAAAACTAATTTTTTAATTATTAAATTAATTAACCTTTTGTTTAAATTTTAGAGTCGTATTCATAGGAAATTTATAGACTTGAATTTTGGGTGTTGTAGCCTACTGTATTTTTATACTTTCTTTTTTTTATTTCGCCCCTACGTCTCTAACAATGTAGAGAAACTTTGATGTTAATAAATTATTTTTCATCAAACTAATTGAATTATTATATCGTTATTCTGTGTGGTACAAAGTAAATATAGTTTTAAAAAGTACATTTTATATATTATATTTACACATACCAATTCAAGCCCTAATATAGTGCCAAAACTATAATTTATTTGATTAAATTAATCTAATCAAATCAACTCTACATGTCAGAAGATGAATTGAAGGATCCAGAATGTTTGAACCTGAAAAAACACAAATTAAATAGTAAAATAATCAATAATTAAGTGAAAATTCTATCCGGAATTTTTATTATGTTTATTCATGCACAGTGAGGTCCATCAGATTAGTAATGACTAATGAACCAAAGCAATTCATTTTTTAATAAGGTAATACTTTTTTTACTAGTATATTTAATAAAGAAATAAGCAATAACAATTTTTTTTATAATACATGAAAGAAATATATAAAACTTATAAAGCATAAAATAACTACGAGTACAAAGCATAAAAGCAGAATATAAACATGTATCAGAAATACATATAATATAATATAAGAATTATATATTTGACAATTTTGCTAGTTTTTTTTTCTTTTGAGCAATTTTTTCTTTTCTATTTTCTTGCACGGCATAATGTCGAATGCGCATCACTAAATAGTTACTTATTATTGAAGAAACTAAGCAAATTTTATGTGTTTCACAAGGAAATGAAAACACAAAATTTTCAAATATTTTATCCACAGCTAAGTCGAAAACATTTCTTTTATTGCAGTGCTTAGCAAAAGAATTTTCCACTTTTGATAAAAAATAAAATAAATGAATATTTGGATGCACCAAGCCACCTTTAGATTTTAAATTCACTAGTTCTGCTTCAGGTAAATCAACGAAAGCATTATTTGATTTTAACGCTTTACTACATAATAAGCAAGATGTAGTTTTTAATAATTTTCTTGATATATACCTAAGTAGTATACATTTGTATGTTCTGCGCACTTTTGACTGCGGAGATTGCAAATTTTTAAGGGGGATTTTTCCCCTCAAACTTTTTTTTTCTCCGCTCTACCAGACTGCGGTGATTTTAAAATTTTTAGGTGGATTTTCCCCCTCAAACTTTTTTTTCTCCGCTGTACCAGTAAAAAAACACTGATTTTCAAAAACCATAATGTATGTTCTGCGCACTTTTGACTGCGGAGATTGTAAAATTTTAAGGGGGATTTTCCCCCTCAAACTTTTTTTTTCTCCGCTGTACTAGTAAAAAACACTGATTCTCAAAAACCATAATGTATGTTCTGCGCACTTTTGACTGCGGATATTTTTAAAATTTAAGATATAGTTTAAACCAATTTTTTTTCCCCTGTTACACATAAAGTTTAAACAGTGTATACACACTTCAACACTATTTATTCCCTTGTAAGTTAAACATTCAGGTTACACAATAATTTCATTTTTTTTTTTTTTTTTAATAATTATAGATAAAAGTCGTTTTATGAATTCATTTCAGTTCAGACAGTTCAGTTAATATTCAACCATCGTTCAATCAGGTTCTGTTAGTTTTAATCAAGTTTAATTCATTTAAGTTTTTTTATTTTTTTTTATAAAAAATGAATTTTCAACAAATTAACAACAGTTTTTGTTCACTTGTTTCGTTAGTACGAAACAATGCATATCCTACATATCCAGAATTCACTACATTTATATCAAGATTGAAAACATTCAATTTATTTCCGTTGACTTCATCTCAAGATAAATACTCATTAGCTGAAAGCGGTTTTATATATTCAGGGAAAAAAGATATTGTTGAATGTTTTTGCTGCGGTATTATATTGCATCGTTGGAAAAAGAAGATAATCCATGGATTGAACATTCAAGATGGAATCCGAAATGTGTTTTTGTATTATTATCAAAAGGAAATCAGTTTGTTGAAAATGTAGTAAAAAAATATGGTAAGATTATCGATATTTGTGATTGTGATTGTGGATCAAGGTCATATGATACTGTTGTTTAGTTCATTTAACTTTCTATATTTCAATAAAAAAAATCTGAATTTAATAAACTTAAATGTGTTAATAACTTATTTAATACCTCGTGAACGTATAGCCTAGTGGGATAACGCGTCTAATTTAAATTTAATATGTTAATGATTTTTAAAAAATGTTTCAGGTTCTATCGAATTAGGTAGGTAAGTATAATAACTCTTTACTGTTTATCCAACTAGACACTATACGTTCACATTTTTTTTCTTTTTTTTTTTCTTTTGTAACCTTACATTTGTTTAGTATATAACATGTATGGATAAACAAAACTTGTTAGTTTGAGCTAAGCTGTCTAGTGATCATATTCATATTTCTAGAAAAAAAATACTGTTTACTGTTTTTTTTTATTTTATCAATATGAATCCATCAATCGTTGTATCAAAATCTGTGTTCGATATTCGTCCTTTTAGTAAGAAAAGTGTAACCGTTGGACTTCTAGTTAATAAGCAAATTTCAATTATTATATTATTAGAATGTAAATTAACTAAAAAAGTTGTAACGTTAGATCTTGATCAGTGGTGTAAGTTAATGTGCGAAAACAATTTTAATACAATTATCGAAAATTTGCATACTCGTTGTAAACGTGTTAAGATAGCTGATAATTTTTTCTACTCTGTTAATGTAAACCAATCAACTATAGTTTTATATTCTAATGATAATTATATAACATTATCTCATATTGATCTTCATCGTTTGAAACAATTACAACATTGTATTGACTTGTATATTGTTGAAAAACAGAAAAAATTGGAATCATACCAAAAAACGTTTGATACAGCTTATACGTTAATTAAGTCTGACGTAAATGGGTTACCATCATCTTGTCAACGAAACGAATTTACAAATCAATATATTCAAAATTATGATTTCAGCTACAGCAATATACAAAGTGAAGATTGTTCATTTATGTACGAGTTATTACAATTTCATTTTAATTCATTGTCGAACATGATATTACAAGATTTAGTGATGTAATATAAAAAAAGTTTCTTAATTTATTTTAATTTATCGTTCTTGTAAAAAAAAAAAAAAAAAAAATGTGAAATTAATACCACTTGTATACTAACTTTCAATATTTTTATTTTTATTTTTTTTTTGTTTTTATTTTTATTTTTATTTTAACCTATAAATGATTATTATTATTTTTTTTTTTTTATCTAAATAATAAAAAATAAATATAAATATAAAAAATTTTTTTTTATTAAATAAAATTAATCCAACACCATATCCTATTACATACATTTTATAAGTTTATTTTTTTTGTTTGTGTCTGATTAGCTTCTTGGCGGGATGTCGCATCATTTTGTCGAAAACAGATTGAATGAGCGTCACCATTTCTTTGGCTGTAGTTAAATCATCCGGATGCTGTCCTGTTAAAGATATTTTGAGTGAGCATTCAGCATGCTTCCATCTAAAAAAGTTAGGTTAGGTTAAATTACATTTTTATTATAAATATTTCACTTTAGTTAAATATATATATATTATTATTATTATTATTATTATATTATTACCTATCTTGCAGAGCAACTTATCAATTTTAGCACATTTATAATGTGCTATAGTCCAGTAATCTACAGCCGTATTGTCTACAGGTGTCTTAACCGTTAATGAACAATCATCCTTTTTTATATTCAAGGTGTTCTCTGCATCGGTTGGTATAGTTGGATCTGTTATTAAATCTAATATTTTGTCTGTATAACAAATAGCAGTGCTCTATAAAATAATAATTAAATTATATTTTTTTACTTTTTCGTAATATGTTATAAATTTATATAACTCACCTTTTTCGTCTTTTTCGATACTGGTTTCTTCTCCGGTTTTACAGCTAACCTTTTCGATGTACCTTTTTTTTGAGATGTTGTTGCAATATTATCCTATAATTAAAATAGACGATAAGCTGATGACGGTTTACAAAATAAATTTTTCATAAAATATTTAATGTCTTTTAATTAAAAATTATATATTATATTATAATAAAAAAAAAAATGAAAAAATAAATAAAAAATTAATGTTTTTTTTTACTTACTTCGGAAAATACAACCGACTCCTCGTCATCGCTTTTAAATGAGTAGCAGGACATTTTTTCAAAATTAAATTAATTTTATTAAAAAAAAAAAAGTCTAGATTGTAAATCTGTTGAAGTAAACTGAATATACTGTATCGATGAGTCTCTTATATATATATTTATATAACCACTTCTACTCCTCCTCTTAAGTTAAAATAATCAGTTCAGCTAAAACACTAACTAGAATAAAATTTGAAAGGTACGTCTTTTCAATTCGAAAAAATAGAATGTAATAACAAGTACAATTTGTATCTAAAAGAATGTAATTGACTTCTACATTTCAATGTCAGATTTGAAAGGTTATATACAATTTAGCAAGGTACGTAAATTTAGCAAGGTAAGATTAAAATTAAATAATTGGTGATAGTAAACATGAAATAGAAACGTACGTATATTTTGGAGACTACGCCGCCCAAAAAGTTTAATATAAAAGCGGTTGTGGTAGTATTAAGAATTAGACATACAGCTAGTTCATATGTAGAAATCCTGCATATTATAATATATTAAATATTGGATTACGAACATAGTTTAAATAATCGTTTATATTATATAATATATATACACACATATATTTAAAGATTAAAAAATATGTATTTAAATAATTGGTTATAGTAAAATATGAAATAGAAACGTATAGTCGAATTTCCTGTTTATCATGACACGTACGTATATTTTGAGGGCTACACCCAAATAGTTTAATATAAAATGGGTTGTGGTAGTATTAAGAATTAGACATACAGCTAGTTCAGTAAAAACACTATGTAGAAATCCGACATATTACATTACTTCATTCCTGTTGCCCTGAGCTGATATTAGTTGGTTAGATTTAGAATAATAAATATTAATATATTAAATAATTGGATTACGAACATAGTTTTAATAATCGTTTATATATATATATATATATATTAAAAAAAAATATGTATTTAAATAATTGGTTATAGTAAAATATGAAATAGAAACGTATAGTCGAATTTCCTGTTTACCATGACACGCACGTATATTTTTGGGGGACTACTCCCAAATAGTTTAATATAAAATGGGTTGTGGTAGTATTAAGAATTAGACAAAGTTAAGCTTCACTTACGCATAGACCGATGACATTGTTCTATACTTAACAATACATCGAGCTTGCTTTTATTATATTCAGTGAATAAATAACTTTAATTTTAAATTTCTTACACATACGACAAAGTGGACTTCGTCGTTGAATCGTGCTGAACCATCTTCACCAAGACCGTTCACTACAACTAGAAGCCAGTATATTTTTTTTTTTCAAGCATCTCCACGCTAACAGAAATGTAAGTACTATTACTTTACTACTATTAACTAGCTTTAAATTAAATATTTACTATTATAATTTTCTACTATAAAAAATGATTCCATTTAATAATGGTATTTTACATAATTTACACCACAAATAGGTTCATTTGTATCAAAAATATAACATGTATTTGCGTTACATAAATAAATAAATTTTAGTTTTTTTTTTTTTTTTTTTTTACACCACGTTAAAAAAAAAACGAAATGAAATACCTATGTAATTTGTACCAGCCCTAAAATTGAGTATAGTACGAAACATTTTGAATAGTTCAAAAAGATTAGTGTGTAGTACAACATTTAAAAGTATGTCATTTATTATAATAATAATAATATGTTTAATTTTATATCTTCACATTTTTTTTTTTTCCAAACCACATATACACAGATACATCGTAAACAATATTTTGTGTTGTTACGTCTTATACACTTAATTTTAGTTATTATTATTTTTTTGTTATAATTAGCTTAGTTATAGTAAATGTACGGTATGTACACGGAATATATTCTGTGGTATATATATATATATATATATATAAACAAAAAATAGTTACTAGCTTTTTCTTTCAGAGTTTAGTTGATATAAATAATTATAAATTATGTTTTATTTTTTTTAAAAAAAAAAAATAGTATAATATACTTAACAAGAATTTACTTATTTAATATATATATATAGAGTTTGTTTTACTTATTTATAATTAAAGTATGATTGATTTTATATATTTTATGAATTATTGCTAAACAAAAATTTACTTATTTAATATATATATATAGAGTTTGTTTTACATTTATTTATAATTAAAGTATGATTGATTTTATACATTTTATGAATTATTGTTAAACAAAAAATTTACTTATATATATATACATTTTATTATAATTATAATTTTAATAATGTGAACAATGTTACAAATTATAATTTTAGTAAGTACAGATTAGATAATACCCCTTTTTTAAATTTTATTTGGTGTGAATTATAAACTTGAAAAGTGGTACAAATTATTTTTTTTAGATGTGGTGTAAATGAGATATAGTTTTTACATTACCTTTTTATATTTAAAATAAAAAAATAAACGAATAAATATTTACCTATAATTTCAGAATTATAAAATGGAATCTCCTCAAATCGTTTACCTCCGATCTTTGATTGAAGAATTACATTTGAATGTTTTAGAAAACCAAAAAAGTGTTGATCAAGATGAAGAAAGAAAAAAAATAGATATAAGAGCTTTAAATAAAAAATTAATAATTTATATAAAAAAAAATAATAGATCTAGTTGAAATAGATAGGTTAAGAAAGGAAAAAAGGGACGTTTTAGATGAGTTTCATTTTTCTTATTATATTGGTGAAAAATGTAATAGACGTATACGTTATCGCTCCACAATTTTAAATAATCAACTAGAAGATTTAATAAATAAATTTGTTTAAATAAATCTATTTTTTTTTTACCTGATTTATATTATTTCTTTTTTTATACACCTACTTATATAGAAGTATTACTTTGTTCATAATAGCTTTTCCAAAACATAAAAAAAAAAAATGTTTTTTTTAGAAAATGGATTTACTTAACCATATCTTAATTGAAATTCATCGATTGGATGAAGAAATCGATGATAATGATGAGAAGGAAGTACAAAGTAAACATGAACAAAGAAAAACTATAATTTTAATCAAAAGAAAATTTAAAATATTAAGATATGAAAAATACTTAGCTAAAACACTTTTACAAGATATAAAAAAATAAAAATCTTAAAAGAGAATATAATAAATTTGAGAAATGAAATATTACTTGTTAATAAATATTATGATTTGTATGGTTATGTTAGATTTCGAAAACAGACGTTAGCTTATCATCTGCATAGCGATTATTGTACATTATTGGATGATCTAAATTTATTAACAGAATCTTTTTGTTTGAATCTAAAATGATTTTTTTTTTTTTTAAAAAAAAAAACTAAGTACTCATTGTTTATTTAAGAATTTTATTATTATTATTTTTTTTTTTTTAAAAAATGTAAAACAAAAAAAACATACATTTATATATATATATATAAATTTAATGTGTTTTTTTTTTTATTATTTCAGTCTCATTATGAACAGAAATATAATAACAAAAAACAGCGTATGAACACGATTGGAAGTGGACTTATTGAAATAGAAAGATTTAGAAAAGGTTCAAAAACTTTCGTAATTAAGAACTGTGAAAATTATATAGATTACAAATTATTTTTTAACTATATTTTACATGAGTTAATTTTAAAGTTAAGACAATCGTGTATTAAAACGTCGATCAAATTTAATTTACACGTTGACGCTACTTACACACGTCCTATAACACATGATAAACAAGATGTAGCTTTTAAAACTTCGAATGTTTTAGCATGTAATTCATCCGATTTCGCTAGTTTGTTAAACATAAAGTTTGATAAAATATTAGCTGAAGAATCTGAATTTATTGCTAAAGGTTCAGGATGGACACTTGTTTCAATAGATGGGTTACAGTTGAGAATCAATTTAGTAAATCCATTAAAAGGAGGTACATATTTAGATTTACCTAAATTTATACGAGAAAAAAAGGCTATTATAAACGTTAAAAATAAAGATAAATACTGTTTTAAATATTCTATACTAACCAAATATGATAAGCGTTCTAATAAATCACGATTTAACCAAAAATATTTTGATTTTCTTGAAAAAAAGAGTGGGTTAGATTTTAAATGTATTGATTTCCCAACACCAATAAATCAAATTAAAAAATTTGAACGTTTAAATAATGTTTCAGTTAATGTTTATAGTTTAAATAATAAAGGTACTATTTTCCCTCTATTTATAAATAATAAAGAAGAAAAAAATCATTTTGATTTATTTTTTGTCAATAATCATAAAACATCACATTATTGTTATATTAAAGATTTTTCAAGATTTATTAGAAGTCAGAAAACTAAAAATTGTTCTAAATTAATTATTTGTAAGAGGTGTTTTACAACTTTTGGAAATAAACCATGTAAAAGTAAACTTTGGGGTGAAACAGGATTAACTGAACATAAAAAAATGTGTAGTAAGAATAAATTAGGAAGACCGATAATGTTTGAAGAAGGAAAAGAAAATAAATTCATATTTTTTAAAAGTTATAAAAAAACTTCTAGAATACCATTTGTTATTTATGCTGACTTTGAATGTATTTTAAAACCTAAACAGACAAATGAATTCACTAATACTAGTAAAACTTATATCACACATTTACATGAAATTATGAGTTATGCATTTTATGTAAAAGTTGACTATAATATTATCACAGAAAAGTTAATGCAACAGTTTAAAATTCCAACAAACATAATAATTTATAGAGGTATTGATGCGGCAAAAATTTTATGGAAAATATGATTGATATTTCAAAAAAAATAAATGATATTTATCAATTAATGTACCAATGATTACGTTGACTGAAAAGGAGGAAAAAGAATTTCAAATAGCAAAGGTTTGTAAAATATGTTTATTATCTTTTGAAGAAAATGAATTATTTAAAGTTAGAGATCACTGTCATATTACTGGTAAATATAGACAATGTATTTGTTTTAAATGTAATTTTGAAATAACCAACCCATCATTTGTTCCAATTTTTTTTCATAACTTATCTTACGATAGTCACTTTATAATTCGAGAACTTGGTTTTGATGATAAGAATATACATGTTATTCCAAATTCTGTAGAAAAATATATATCTTTTAGTAAAGAGGTTGCTCCGAGATTTAGTATAAAATTCGTTGATACATTCCGTTTTATGGCCTCCTCATTAAGCGAGCTTGCAAAAAATTTACTTGAAGATAAATCAAGGTTTAAAGAAACTTTAAAATTATTTTCTAATAAAACATTTGATTTAGTCACACGAAAAGGGTTTTCCCTTATGAGTATATTGATAGTTGGAGTAAATTAAACGAAACTCGATTACCTTCAAAATCTGCATTTTATAACTCTTTAAAAAATGAAGAAATTAATAATAATGATTATTCTCATGCTAAAAAAATTTGGAAAGTATTTAATATTAAAACTTTGGGTGAGTATAGTGATCTTTATTTGAAAACTGATGTCACCATACTAACGGATGTGTTCGAAAATTTTAGAGATTTATGTTTATCTACTCTTAGTCTAGATCCTGCTCATTATATGACTGCTCCAGGCTTTGCTTTCGATTGTATGCTTAAATATACTAAGGTTAAATTAGAAAAATTGGCTGATTATAACATGCTTTTATATTTTGAATCCTCAATCAGAGGGGGTATCTGTCAATCAGTTAAAAGATATGCTAAAGCAAACATACCAAACATTAAAGGTTTGAACTATAATCCTAATAAATCAATTTCATGGATTACATATCTTGATTGTGTAAATTTATATGGAAAATCGATGTTAACTGAGCTACCTTTCAAAGATTTCGAATGGGTTGATGACTTGAACATAGATGTTACTAAAATTCCTGATGATTCAAAAGTCGGATATATATTAGAAGTTGATATTGATTATCCTGAATATTTACATGAAAAACATAATGATTTCCCGTTTTTACCTTTAAACGAATGTCCTCCAAATTCAAAAGTTAAAAAATTATTAACTACTTTATCATCAAAAAAAAAATATATATTACACTATAAAAATTTAAAACAAGCAATTGCTAATGGTCTTAAATTAGTAAAAATTCATCGAGCAATCAAATTTTCACAGAGTAAATGGATGGCCTCATATATCGAACTATGTACGAGAATGAGGAGAGAAGCTAAAAATAGATTTGAAAAAGATTTTTGGAAATTATTAATTAATAGCGTTTTTGGTAAATGTATGGAGAATGTTCGAACTAGAGTTTCTTTAAAACTGGTTACATCAGATAAACAAGCAAATAAATTGATGATGAAAAATACTTTTAAAGATAGAACTATATACTCTGAAAATCTTATGGCTATTCACCAACATAAGGAAACTATCAAATTCGATAAAGCAATTTATGTAGGGTCTGCAATTTTAGATGTCTCGAAAACATTTATGTATGATTTTCATTATAATGTAATGAAAAATAAATATAATAATAAAATACGATTATTGTACTCGGATACAGATTCTTTGGTATATAATATTCGAACATTTAATTTTTTTGATGATATTAGATATGATTTATTTCCGTATTTTGATACATCAAACTATCCAAAAGATCATTATTGTTTTAGCGAAAATCATAAAAATCAACCTGGTTATTTTAAAGATGAAATGGGGGGAAAAATTTTAAAAGAATTTGTTTCATTAAGACCGAAATTATATGCTTACAAGACTGAAAACAACGATGAGGTTAAAAAAGCTAAAGGTGTAAAAAAATATGTAATTAATCAACATATGTATTTTAAAAATTATATAGAAGTATTAAATGCGTACATAAACCATATCTCTCTTGATAATAAACAAACTTGTAGAAACATGAATTTTATTCAATCGAATAAACATGTTGTTCATTCTAAAACAATGAATAAGCTTGTACTAAGTGGTAACGATGATAAACGTTTTATAACAACGATGGGATTAACTCACTAGCATACGAACATTATAGTTAAAAAAATAATTATTCTAATATTCACTATGTTTAAGAAAATCGATATTAAGTATTTCTAAAAAAATTAAATTATTATCATCAGTAGGTGTTTTTTTTACGCTATCTAGTGATAATAATTATTTCTAAATTAAATTATTATCATCAGTAGGTGTTTTTTTTACGCTATCTAGTGATAATAATTATTTCTAAATTAAATTATTATCATCAGTAGGTGTTTTTTCCACGCTATCTAGTGATAATAATTATTTCTAAAATTTAAATTATTATCATCAGTAGGTATCGTTCAAAGTGAAAGGAAAACATTATATGAATAACTAAAATAATTTAATTTAATACTGTTTTTTTTTATTTTTTATAAAAAGGTAAAATATATATAAAAAAAAAATTATTTAATAATATCTTTCGATAATATCCATGAATTATGACTGGAATCAAAACCCATCCATTTAACAAGCATTTTATCTTTAACTTTTTTTATAATACGTTCAATTAGAAATGTGTTCGGAAAATCAGTCAATTTAATTTCTTGCTCATAAAAACCACCTAGAATTATATTGTTTGATCCATCCTTTAGCTGATAAGTTATTGGTTCTGTATGTAAAACTTTTGAAACTGTGAAAATTTCTGTTGTCCAATTTGGTGTATATCCTTTACTAAATATATGCTTATATTTTGATATTCTTACTTTATCATTAATTTTAAATTTTGGTTTATATAATGTTTTATTTGTTTGTATATTTGATTTGATTTTACTTGTATTTATTCTAGCTTCATATGGTGTACATTTAATTGATCTATGTTTTGTATGATTATAATTATAAATAATTTTTGATATTTTGTTATACCAATTCCATGTACCTGTTGCAGTAAAATGTTTGTATATATTATTTTTTAGAGTTTGTATAACACGTTCTCCAATTGAACACTTGATAACGCTATACGTACTATAATGTCTAATTTTATTTTTTTTCATTAACTGTTGAAATTGATTATTATAAAATTCTGTACCATTATCTGTTTGTAATAATTTTGGATTAGCTTGTTTTAATATATTAAACATACCTTTTGTACATTCTTTTCCTGTTTTATTTTTCAATGATTCTACCCATACATATTTCGTGTATGTATCTATAACAACTAAAATATACTTAAAACCAAGATTTTGTTTAGAATGAGATATGCATATCCATTAAATCAGCTTGCCAAAGGTCATCTTTAAATCGTGTTATTATACTACGTCTTGGAAATACTTTTCTTGCAGGTCGATGTAGCTCATTAGCTAAACCCTCTAATGTAGACATTAAACTATAATATTCCTCTCACGTAATTCTTCTATAATAGATATGATTTCATTATTTACACCAGTATTACCAGCATTTTGGGACGATGTTAAAAGATTTAATCTAACAACTAATTCATTTGGATCATCATAATACACTAATTGTGTACGAGGTATTACATCTTTATATAAACCAGATCCTTTCTTAACTGACGGTGATAAACTAAAGTTAAATAGCTGATCAGTTGGAGGTTCTTCAAATTTAGAATTAATCACTGAAGAAGAAAAATCAAATGGTTCATTTGATATGGCTGTATCATTAATAATGTTTCTTCTTTGTTTTGCGCCTGAGCTAGATAAAAAGTTATCAAATTCTTTTAATTTTAATTGAGAAGGAGTTTTAACTTTTGTGTTATTTATTTTCAATACTTCCTCATTTAATTGTTTTTCATCAATTTTCATTCGATCATATAGAGGTTTTACAACGTTCATCCATTTGAAATATCTTGAGGTTTTAGGTTTCCCGTCTGCCTTTAAATAAACTTTACTTGTTTTTAGAATATTATAATATGATTCCATATCTTCTATCGTCATATTTTTTGGTACTTTCTCACATAATAAAGACCAAAGTCCTTTAGTCCAAGGGTAGTAATTATCAAGCAAGCGTAAGTTACCATGATCAAAAGTGACAGGAATATCTGATATTTTAAGTTGATCATTAACCGAATCATAATGCATGCCATACGATTTATCATATCGCTGTAATTTAGGATTAGAAATTAAAAAATTATCGAACGATGAATTTGATTCGTTTTCGCTATCTCCATCACTAGTGATCAAGGTATTTTTTTTTTTTTAGTAGTGTCAGAAATAAATGAAGTGTTTTTTTCTGGAATTGAAGTCAATGGTTTGAGTAAAGGTATAAATGTTTCGCGAAAATAGTTATCAGAATCTATAACACCACGCTTCATGTTCATTATTTTACGTTTGATATTTTTTTTGATAATATCAAATTTTTTAACAAAACTTTATCTTTATTCATTGAAAATAATGAACTTAATATATCTGTTTCCTTCAACTAAAGATAATGCTATGTAGATTTTGTCTATATTACAACTATATTTATATACTTATTTTTTTTAATAAAAGTATGAAAACCACATCTATATCTACCTTCATTCATTTCACGTGTTTTATCAATAACCATAAATCCGTAATCACTATGATTCCAGCAGAAATGAGAAATTTTCCGAAATTCTGAGAAATCCATATCTGCTGATGAATGATCATTGAATATATGTTTTAAATTTGTATCATCCTGTTTTAGAATTATTAATAAATTTGAATTATCTCTTACCAGTTGCTTCGGAATTTTAGAATATGTTTGTGCTAAATAGAATACAGAGCTAGCACCTGAATGTCTACACATTCCGAAATATTCTCTTATTATCGACTGCGGACCACATAAAACATCATCGAAAATTATTACAGAATTCTTTTTAGTTAAATTCGGTTTTATAACTTTATCAGCGTCTGAAAATATAAAAATGTTAGCACCTTTTATATCATCTATTATTTTTTTTAATAAAACATATTTTTCTTGATTAGAAGTTTTTGAGTATAAATAAATATTTTCAAATCTTATTCCGTTTTCATGAGTGATTAGATTATACATTATATTTGTTTTACCTGAACCACTAGGACCGACTATAATAGCACGTATAGTATCAGGTAATAACGGTCCATGTCTTGACGTTTTTTTTTTATTTTTGAGTATCAACGTTCGAAATATCTAATTTATCTTTCTGTTCAATCAAATCCATTTTTTTTTTCTTATAAATACTCTGGATCTTTTAATTTATAACCAGTGAAAGATAGTGTGCTCAACCTGTAAGTAGAAATCAGATAAGACTGGTGAAGGTTTTATAAACTTCTTTATAAATACTGAAATAAAGTATGATGAAGGTTAAACAGAAAATAGGTATGAGTTATAAAGGTAAACATAAAAGTAATAAAAAATAAAAAAGAGAACACTAGCTGCAAAAAAAGGAAAGGTTAAGAAAAATCCTAATGGTAAAAGATTGATTTTAACACCAGGTCAGACAGGAGGTGCGATTCCTCTAATTCCTATTTTCGCAGGGTTATCAGCTCTCGGTAGTTTAATGTCTGGGAGTGCTAGTGTTTATAATGCAATTCAAAATTCGAAAAAAAAGAAGGTAGCGGATTGAATTTAATCAATAATGGATCAAGGAAAAAAAACTGATAAAAACGTTACCTGACAGACCACTCACATCTAGAGACATTATAAAATACATTGCAAAGTTTAATATCAATCATTTCCGAGGAGTCTTTTCACGAGATGACTTACCTAAAAAACCACGAACAATTGAATGTGGTATATTAAACTTAGACGTATCTTCAGGTGATGGAAGTCATTGGGTAGCGTTTTACAAAATTAAAGATAAGGTTGTATATTTTGATAGCTTCGGTGATTTACCTCCACCAATTGAATTACAAAACTATTTCAAAGGAAACACGATTATATATAACTATTCAAATTATCAAGATTTTAATTCATTTAATTGTGGACATTTATGTCTTGAATTTTTACAATGTATGAATCAATTACATTAAGTTTAACTGGTAAAACTACATTATCTGTACATTATTTTCCAGCAATTGATGTGTACGATGACTCGGAAATTGCTTTGTTAAATTTACAAACATATAATACATTTCCAAACATAAATGAAACTAATAACCAGTTTGAAATACATTTAGAAAACCCCGATCGTTTACTAAATAATAATAAATTTCCAACCTGTTTTATCACACTGAAAAAAGGGTGTTACGGTATTAAGGATATTAAAAATCAAATTTTAAAGCAAATAGATGACTTTCATAATGTTAACGAATACATTGGAATACAACTAACAGAGAAAATAACTTTTGATATCGGGATTGATCAAGTAGATTTTAAGACAACCATATTCAGTAATGCAACAATACGTTTTAACGTAGCAAACAGTATAGGACCTTTATTAGGATTTGAAAAAACAAATTATGAACCACACTTGCAAAACATTGATGGTCATCGTTCAAAGAAAGTGGTAAATTTAAACAATGTTAATTCAATAAAAGTAATGTGCAGTATAGCTCAAGGTTCATTCAACAACCACATGCCAAGTCATTCAATTTATGAGTTTTCTCCTACTGAGAACATAGGGGCGAAGCTGATTCAATCTCCAACTAACCTAATATATTATAAATTAAATAAAACAAATATCGATTTAATAACTATACAATTAGTTGATCAAGATCATAATCCGATAAACAATTTAGGTGAAAAATTAGTAATCAATCTACATATTAAACGTTACGGATCTTAAGATGGGATTAAAATTTAATATAAGCCCATTACAAAAGATAAATCTTGCTAGTCATATAACTAAAGCGTTACCGGTAACATCGAATAAAGTAAAAAAAATAACAACGAAAAATAAACAATTTTAAAGGCTTTAGGTTATAAATTAAAGCAGAATGCCAGAAAGTGATATTTTAGATATAAGTTCACCGTTTGAAACCGATTCTAAAATTACGAAAATCGAATATCATTCATATACACCGTATACAACTTCATTTAATAATAATGATGAAATACGTATATCAATCCAACAAACAGATGTTTATCCGTATCTGAATGAAAGCTTTATATATTTAGAAGGTGAAGTATCAGATGCTGGAAAAGTAAAACTTACTAATAACGGTTTTTCCTATCTCTTTGAACAAATACGACTTGAAATCAATGGAATAGAAGTAGATAGTACACGTGTACTTGGTATTACCAGTTCGTTAAAAGGTTATCTATCAGGTACACCTGATAATTATAATTGTTATGAAAATGCTGGTTGGATATTTAAAAATAGTTCAAACCCAGCAAATAGTAATGGAGAATTTAGTGCATGCATTCCGTTAAAATATTGGTTAGGTCTATTTGAAGACTTTAAAAAGATATTAGTTAATTCTAGATTAGAACTAATATTAACTCGAAGTCATAGCGATTTAAACGCTCTAAAAGTAATTACTAGTGGAAGTACAAATTCTGGAAAAGTTGTTTTGAAAAAAATAGTTTGGAAGGTTCCACATATTACTGTTGATGATGAAGAAAGGTTAAAATTATTAAAACTTATTGAAAAAGAAAAAAGTTTGTTTATCCCGTTCAGATCTTTTGAAACTTTTGAATATCCTGAACTCGGAACCACAAAAAAAGTTGTATGGAACCTAAAAACTGCTTCAAAATTAGAAAAACCTCGATTCATTATAATCGGATTACAAAAGGGACGTAAAAATTCGTTAGAAAAAGATTGTGGTGTATTCGATCATTGTAATATAACTAATGTAAAAGTATTTTTAAACTCAATAGCATATCCTTATGATAATTTAAATTTGGATTTTGCTAAAAATAATTTTACCTTATTATATGATATGTATACATCGTTTCAAGAATCGTACTATGAAAAAAGTATTCGGAACCCGATATTAAGCCCATCTACATTTCTAACGCAAGCTCCAATTATTGTTATCGATACGTCAAAACAGAATGATTCAGCTACAGCTTCATCAGTAGATGTTCAATTAGAAATTGAAGCATCAGAATCTCTTTCAGGTGTAACTGCTTATTGTTTATTAATTCATGATCGCATTGTAGAATATGTACCTTTTACTAGAGAAGTAAGAAAACTAGTTTAATCAATTTAAAATTAATTTAGAATAATGAGACAATACATATAAATATATATTTTTTATTTTGAACCAAAACGTATTATTTTTATTTTTAAAAAAAAACATGACTAAAAAATATAATTATGAAGTGTGTATATACACTGCTTAAACTTTATGTGTAACATAGAAAAAAATTTATTGGTTGTAGCGGAATACTCCGTCTGTGATACACGGGAAATAAATAGTGTATACACTGTTTAAACTTTATGTGTAACAGGGGAAAAAATAATTGGTTTTAAATCAGTGTTTTTTACTAGTACAGCGGAGAAAAAAAAAGTTTGAGGGGGAAAATCCCCCTTAAAATTTTACAATCTCCGCAGTCAAAAGTGCGCAGAACATACATTATGGTTTTTGAAAATCAGTGTTTTTTTACTGGTACAGCGGAGAAAAAAAAGTTTGAGGGGGAAAATCCACCTAAAAATTTTAAAATCACCGCAGTCTGGTAGAGCGGAGAAAAAAAAAGTTTGAGGGGAAAAATCCCCCTTAAAAATTTGCAATCTCCGCAGTCAAAAGTGCGCAGAACATACAAATGTATACTACTACTTACCTACCCACAAGCGTAGTATATAATACAATCTAATGCTTCAGCATTATTATAATTATGGTCTTCGAAAATTTCATCAGCTTCCCATTGTCCATCTTTGACTAATTTATCAACTTTTGACTCCAAATTTTTCAATTTAATTTTTCTCATAATATTTTCGGTACTATTACTTTGGAAAATTTCTTTTAACTCGGTAACTGAAATTTTCGGAGCATGGTTGTCTAAAATTGTACAATTTCCATACTTAGGTGGACTTAATACTGAGTAAAGTGACAGAATTCGGTAAAGATGGAGAAAAGTTGGTCCAGTCGGGTGATCATTAGGACCAGCTGCTTGGCGTATCATACCAAAAAATTTCTTTAAAAATAATAAATATAAATTAATATAACAAACTTCTAATGGGTCTTGATTCATTTTCCCAGTCAAAACATACTTAAATCCACAGTCTGAAAGCAGATAATTAGTCAGTTCTATGGTTGACCTCAATGTTACCCTAAGTCCTTCAGCTGTTGACATAGTAAGGTATTCATCTTGAAAAATAAGTCCTTCTTGCAAACAACTTTCCCAATTATTCAGCCATTTTTCAGCATCTTCCATAACCTATGAAATGTAATAACATTTTTAAAAATAATTCAGAACTAACATAAAAATATTACTGTTAAATCTTTTCCAAATTTTTTGATTCCTTCAGCTTTGTAACGTCTGTTCATGGCATCAAATAAATTATTTAAAAATAATGTCCAATTTTGAGTACTTTCGCTATTTGTCAATGCAAGAAGATTTCTGCGGCGATAAAATTCAATCCCACTGGCCATTGATCCACTAAATACCTGAAATAAATTAACAATAATACTTTAATCAAGTACAAATAAAACAATTTTTATTTTGTAACATTTACTTGAGTCATAAGACGCACACGCATTTTCATTATACTGGATAGGAAAAGATGGTCTCTTGTAACTTTTGGCACTGCTCTTGCAATGCCAGGATGTACACTATCGGCATTAAAAGTTTCTATGTAATGATCCCATCTGATTGGTTTACTCCCAGGCTTCACCTAGTTATTAGTTTGGTTTAGGTTAGAAATCAAAATACTTATAACAATAAGACCTGAATAATAATAATGATTACCTGAAGAATTTTTTTATCATGAAGTCGATTTCTAATGTTCTTGAATAAATGTGGCACATCTGAAAATGCATACACCTTTCTACTTTCATTTGAAGGATGTGTAAAATAATTTTTTACATTTCCTTTTATTTCACAGATATCAAACTCTGTCCACAGCTTACGATTTGTGGAAGCACCGTCACATACTATACCATCAACAATGCAATTTGATTTCTCTAATAAGACAATTGCCTTCAAAACAATTTGTGCAAGTGTTAAACCTAAAAAAAATCCATGTAAATTATTAAATTATCAATAATAATACTAAAATAATTACTTGCCAGAGACTGTACCATGTGATGCAAACACTGCGATTGGTTGTGAAAACTTAGGTGTTAAACTTTGAAACATTAACACCAACCCATGGTCTGCTTTTTTATCAGAGTTTATAATGTCATCACCTAAATCTTCTAAACCAGAATATGAAAGATTTCTAGTATTGACATAAATACCTTTTCGCAACTGAACTTCATCAAATAATGACATCCTATGTCTGTGTTTTTCAGGTTTTTTGGATATTCTTTTTTTTAAGAGTTCAAAAAACTGTTTATCAAAACCACAGTCTGTTTTAACAATACTAATATATTTTTGTATAGTAATAATACAAGGTAATGGTAATAATTGTTGATTTCTCAAAAATTTATAAGCACCCAATGCTCTTATATAAAACAATAAACATAGTAATAACCAGTTTTCTGAATATCGACGATTTTTAGGATTGCTAAACTTGCTTGCAGATACTATTTCTTTAATCATAACAGATTGAGAGTCATTTAATTTATGAGTTTTGATTAAGTCTTCTATATTCTTCAATGATACTTTGTCTAAATTTTCTTTTGCTTCATTCAGTTTATCTTGTAACTGTTTTACTCTAAACTTTACTCTCAACACTTTTTTTTGTATAATATGTTTATTTTTTCTTAATACTTGGAGTCGCTTGTTACTATATGATAGATCCAGTTTATATTTTTTATTATCCAATTTTCTTTTTTTCCTCATTCGGTATGCACTACTTAGTTGTAAGCAATATAAACAACTTTGATTTTTTAATTCATTGCCTTACAATAGGTATGGACACTTAATATGTCGTAATCGTCCATTTGTAACATTAACAGTATTAATAGGAAAGTCAAGGAACTGAATTTTGCAAGGTTTACCAATACAAACATTATACCTGTTTATTATTTTTAAAATATATCATTTACTGATGGCAATTTAGGAACTATTATACCAAATTTATTAAAATCAATCAACTGATCGTGTATTTTGCATGATATAACCATTTCTTTTCCAACGCTTATCTGTTTTTGAATTATAAACTCAGGAGTTCCATCAATATACGGTACTAGATAATAGAATGTGACAAATATGTTTTTTCCATTAATTGATCTGCATTCCCAACCTTTTGGAAGCAAAACTTTAGTTGGATTTGTAATTATTTCTGAAAATGCTACTTCTGGGCTATATTCATTTTCTTTAGAAGTAAAATGTTGTGAAATTGACTCAATACAAATCTCTTTTTATGTATCATTTGATTGTGCCATGATTGTGCCATTTCATCAATTCTCCTTTGCACAGTATTATTGCTCAAAGGAATTTTTTTAATAATGTCAAAAACTGGTTTATGCAGCATTGTTTTTATTACCTTGTTTTTAGCTGGTAAAATAAGTTCTTTGCCAATAGTATGTGGTTTACCAGATTTGGCAATCAGTAGAGAAATGTTGTACAAAGCTCGCAATCCGTCATCATCTTGTTTCGACGTTGTTGAAAACATATTGACCAATGTCTGCTCTTTCAAAAATTTCTTTTCAAGTGCTTGAAAATAAAATAAATCCATATTTTTTTTATTAGCATGAACTTTTGTTAAATGTTCTTGCAGTCTCGACAGTTTCATAGCATCATTTTAAAATACTTTTCGGCAAATCTGACACATTAGTAATGTTATATTTGAGGGTGATTAAATAAAACCATACTTCAAATATTCAATATTATACTGCCTACATTTTTTTTTTCGATTCAGATTCCATGATGTGAAAAATGTTTAAAATTTAAATAAAATAATACACAAATTAACAAAAATTATTATAAAAACGACAGCGAATAAGGTTGGCATTCGCGAGTGTACTAAATACAAAAATAATTCAGATAATTTAGATCACGTATGTTGTTTCTGTTATCGCTATAACGACAGATTATCGACGAATGTCGACAGACGACGAACGATGGTTTTCTGCTGTCATTGAACCATTGACCATGTCATCCAACTTCCAAGCTCTTCCTTCTTCTTTGATGACATGATTAATGAAATTTTTCCACATGTCAGGACCAACTCTGTTTACTCCTTCAGTCATAAAAGTTTTGACGTCCTGTATTTTGAAAGATTTATTGTTCTCTCTGACATACCTTTTTACGGGCGCACACTAGTTGCCTCCCGAAGTAAAAAATGCCCATAATTTATATACGAATTGCCTCCCGACTATATACGAGTTGCCTCCTGACGTACCCTAAATTTTATCATAAACGAAAAGGGTCTAGTACTAGTTGCTTCCCATTAGTCAGGTATTAAATATATAAGTGGTTCCAAACATTTTCAAACATCATGTATCAAAATAAGTTTAGTAGTATAATTTGGTAGGTTCTGGAGCCTCATCCTCATCCTCATCCCTCATCCCTCATCACTCATCCCTCATCCCCATCCTCATCCCTCATCCCGCACCCCTCATCCCTCATCCATCGCCCGCTGCCGCCTCATCCCTCATCCATCGCCCGCCGCCGCCATATCCACTACGTAACCGACATCGATTTTATGTTATCGCCAGTTAATCATTATCACTGTTATAATTTTCTTATCAATGTTATCATTTTCATATCACTGTTATCATTTTATTATCAACTGTTATCATATATAATTTTAATAGCGTAAAGAAAAATATATAAAAAATCTGGTCTTAGAGTTGAACCGTATACCCCCATTACATTCGAAGACGTCTTTACCCACTTCGACTCTGACTACATTGATGATAGTAATCAAAACTGTTATACTTAAGAATAAAATCTAATTTAATAGTCATTGGCAATTTTAGCATACACATCCGATCAAATGTCTTTAATTGGTCATATTATAATAGTGATACTTAATAGGGTCGCCGCACATTAAGATATTGTAAAGAATGTATACACATCCTGTAGGCATCTAATTAAATGTAATAATCATTGGCAATTTTAGCAGACGCATTAATACATCTGAATTAAATGTAAAGAATTTATTGATGTTTAATAGCAGGCACATTCGGTAAGTATGTAATTAAATGTATTGATACTTAATAGCAGACACATTAGCAAATCCGGATATTATATTGTGATTTAAGAATGTATTGATACTTGGAGACATATACCACCTGGTAAGCATATTATTAAATGTATTGATTCTTAATAGGACTATTTTAAAATGTTTAGCAATATTAATTGATCTTTAATAGCGGATACATTAGAATATTTAAACTTACATATCGTAGAGACAATTCACACGGCTATTATACTAATGTCTTGTACACCAAACTATGAAGAAACAACTGATAGTTGTCTTTAGTCCGTCTACAGTCTCAAATCGTTGTACACGAATATTATTCGCTCGTCCCGTCTTTATAAATTTTAGTGAGTTTAAAAGTATTTTTTTAAGTGTTACGATATAGACAAGACGTACGGACCTAAAATAAATACAAACGGAAACATGTATTTGGGCAAAAAAGAAATTAAGCTTGTCGATAATACATTGACTATTGAAGACTTATCTTATCCAATAACACCAGGACTTGGAAATTTAATATTTTCGAAATCTCCGAAATTATACACCAGCAACAATTTAAAAATCTATAAATCTATATTAAATAAAACATCGGCTCATTTAACAGCAGACGGTTCGAAAATTAAAAAAGGTGGGAATAAATACACTGATATAATTCAAAATCTATTTCCATCTGGCAGTGGACTATTTGTGAAACTACAAAAACATAATTTAGTATACTGGAATGATCCCAACGGGCTAGTCGATCGTTTGCGATTACTTTTAGCTTCTAAAGCTGCTGGTAATACAGGTGTTTCCAACGAAATACTTTCCATTTTTGAAGAATTAAGTGAAGCAGGCTTAATAAAACATATACCAAATGTCTAAACGAGATATAGCCATCGAATTACACAAACCGGCCAGAAAAAATTATATTAGACGAAGAATAAATGTATACGGTAAAAATGATCTATGGCAAGCTGATTTGGTTGAAATGATACCATATTCGAAAAAAAATAAAGGTTACAAATATATTCTATGTGTCATAGACTGTTTTACGAAATTTACGTGGGCCATAGCATTAAAATCAAAAACCGCTAAAGAAGTTTCCAGCGCAATGTCTAAAATACTTTTCAAACGCTCACCGAAACTATTGCAGGTCGACAATGGTAAAGAATTTTATAATTCTACATTTGATACGTTGATGGAGAAGCACAACATACATAAATATTCGGCTTACAGTACTATGAAAGCGTGTATTGTAGAACGTTTCAACCGCACATTGAAAGAAAAAATGTTTAGAGAGTTTACGGCACGAGGTTCACATGAATGGATTTCAATTTTACCATCATTGATCAACGAATATAATAACTCAAAACATAGAACTATAGGAATGACACCAGAGCAAGCTGATACAAATCCAACATCGGTGGTGATAAAACAACGAAAAATTATTAATGGAAAAATTAAATTTAAAGTTGGTGATAACGTTCGTATTAGTACACAAAAAGGCGTGTTTACAAAAGGCTATTTACCGAGCTGGTCTACAGAAATATTTAAAATTGTTAAAATTAATGATACATTACCCACTACTTATCAATTGCAAGATTATACCGGTAAACCGATCGCCGGTTGCTTTTATTCCGAAGAACTATTAAAAACAAATTATCCAAATGACTATTTAGTAGAGAAAATTATACGTAAGAAGGGGAAGCAAATTTATGTTAAATGGCTTGGTTTTGATAGCACTCATAATAGTTGGATAAATATTTACCCATGACATTAGAAAATAACTTCAGTCGAGTTATAGACATGGACGTGTTTGGTAGTTCTCAGTTTAGCGAAACAAAAAAAAATATTTCAAATCTCAAACAGTCGATTAAATCGTTTTCGACTAAATTAGATAAAATCGAGCATTTACTCGAAGAAAATCCACTCAAGTACAAGAAGAACAAACGGAAACAATACAATTAACGTGTGTACAGATAGCTGAGCATATGACAAGAGGTGAAATATCATTACAATCAATCAAAGAAAGTATAGAAAGTATAGTGTTAAAAAACACAATACCTGCTATACTCAGCCGTCTTAATACTATTGAAACGTACCTATTACAAAGACAAGCCATAATGTCTTCGGCCATCTTAGACATGCAATGCGTACTTGGACTCAACAGTAAATATATGGTTAAAGAGATGTCTATAGTTGACACAGAAATTTGGACGACTCAACAATGGATTTTCAAGAATTCAAAATCTATGCAGGACAACAAAAGCCGAAAGACTAATAAGTGGCTGGAACGTAATTATCATCAACTATCCATAGATTACGGCGACGTTGAATACGAGGAGCTAAGTAGAATATTGAATTCATTAAAGTTCAACTGCATTTACGTCAAAGGAGAACAGAAAAAACAAGTTCTTATGGAGTATATACCGCACGTAGCACTCATCAACATTGAAGACTTGGGCTGCCCTCGATTAGATCAAATATGCGATGACGAAACATTTCCTTTCTGTATTTTTCATATGGAGTACAATCCTAAACAATGTACATTTTATAAAGTATTTGCTATGAGAAAATGGTTTGTAAATAATTCTTAAACAAAAATGTAATTGTATTCTATACAAAATATTTTATTTTATCATTTAATAAACATAATTATATTTTAACATTGTTTTATTTTTATAACAACATAATATATGTGATAACATTTATCAGCTCAAGGTTATAGATAACAAAATATACAAATTATTCGAGTGGTATTTACAATAACAAAAAATATATACATGGTATTTACAATAAAAATATACATAGTATTTAATTATTTAGAAGTAATCTCATTCATTAGATTCAAGGTCACCAGCATCTGTCTCATGATCTAACCAATCATTAATCTGTTCGTCGTCATCATCCCTATAAAATTATAAATATAAGTAAAATAATTTAAAAAATATAATTAAAAACTTACCCTAAACCATAATGTCCGTGAGCCAAGGTATGGATTTTATCGTCCAATACCACTCTCTTATCGTCATAACTGTTGTAAGTTAGCTTTCTCGTTTTTATCGTCATCAACTTGTGTTTGAATGAGCGAATAGATACATTCTCCTTATACGCCTCCACGCCAGCTTCTCCAAACAAACACTTAACAAGATCCTCCAACGTCATATGATTTTTAACCACATGCTGTCTTACACCTTTCGCCTTGATCTGCTCTCTCACCACATCCTCTTCTCCTGTATATGTGTTGTACGCGTATGATTTTGCACGTAGTGCACAAAACTCTGTCATTATATGTCCTTTTGCTTCATCAGAGAAAAACCCGGGCACCTTCTTCCTAGCTGTAGTGTAGCACGGATGGATAGGAGGCAAGTCCGCCGTGTCTAATCTATCCATCAAGTTGGTATTCTCAATCAAGTCTTTGTAGAAATCATCGGTATTGATATGATACACTAGTGAATCTAGAAAAAAAAAATGATATATTATATACATGAGATTAGTTTAAGTATATTTACCTGTGTCAGTGTACATTAGCTTGATTTTATCTTTATAATGTTTCTTCATAACGTTGTAATGATAGTCATACATTTTGGTTTTAGATATGTCCAGCACAGCGAATCCTGTAAATAATAAATGTATGATAAAAGAGAAATTAAAAAAAAAAAAAAAAGTATTTTTACCAATATATATAGGTTTGTCAAATTTAATAATTTTGTTCTCCAGAGTAACAGCGTTCAGATTCTCATTGTAATTAGTGCAGTGTTTAAACGTACACTTATTTATTAACTTCTGTAACCTTCTAGCACATGACACTAGCTCCATCTTCATCTCTTTAAGTTTTGACTGCATTGTTTTACCTGGAAAACAAAAAAAAATTTATTAAAAATGTTTAAATACTATAAATAAAGTAACATACCAAATACAGCGTTGTTCATGAGTTTAAAGAAGTCTTTCTCGAAATCATTCCTTGCCTTCTTCCGCATCTCTGTGTTTAGCTCTATGTATTTAGCTAACCAGTCCGACTGGCTAAACTGTATAACCCTATGTACCTGTAAAAATAAGAAAAAATGTTAAAATTCTGTTAAAAATTTTATAAAATATAAGTATTTACTTTTTCAACTATTAAGCCATTCTTAATCGCTTGTTGCAGGCTCCTATAATGTATTATATAATTTTTCTTCTTTTCGAACGTCGCCATCAATTTTTTCACCTTTGGCCCTAGCGGCACGCTGTTCTGAGGTAGGAAAGGGAGATCATTATGATGATCGTGCAAATTTCTCGGGTATGATACATCAACTTCGTATACTCGCCCTATGGGGGAGGTATCGTCCAGATCATCCAATCCATTCAATGTGGGTTCAACCCAGTTGAACCCAGCATAAGGCATGCATTGGGACATTGCCCATCCGTACAAGTTGTCACCTATAAAAATTAATAAGTATGAAATATAATAATAATAATAATAATATTTGAAAAAAATATACTTACAGTCCTGATATACAATCCATGATTTCTCCTTCGTTTCGTCATATCCCGGGGTCTTCATGTTATTCGCCTTCGCGTACCTCTTACTCGCTTGTACCAAGCCGCCACGTATACCTATACAAATAAGATTATTATCATATGTACATTTTTTAAAAATAATATACTGACCATTCTCGAACATTAACAGCATGTCATAATCCGATAACATTTCAAGTTTCTGTCCTGTGAACTTCAGCATCGCGTCAAAACTTAAGCCGGGTGCAGTGAAATAGTGGGCGGCGTCCGGGTTTTATGTCTTTATGCACACATCACGAAAATTTTCAAAGACGTCCGCAAGCAGCAACACGTCGATTTTCAAATATAAGTCCGAATACTCGCCCAGCGTCTTGCAACCGAAGTGGTCCCAGACCTCCTTTGCATGCGTGTATTCCTCCTCCTTTATTACCGACTCGTTTAACGTGCTATAAAAACTTCTCTTGCTCGGTAAACTCGTCTCGTCCAACCTGCTCCAACTATCCGTGTACTCATACGGGTACACCCCCTTACGAGTTACAAGTGGCATATCGTCTCCAGTAAACACTTTAGCTGTTTCACGAAAGTTCTCAAGACCTGGTGTTACAAGATTTTTAGCTAGAGTTGATAATCCTGATACCATGAATCTAAAAGTGTCTATGAAACGGATTTGGAATTTACTTGACACATATTTCGTAAACGAAATATATTTTTCCTCACTGTTGGGTATCACTCTAATAGTCTGGGTGTCATAACTAAGTTCTGTGACTATCAGATGTGCGTCATAGTTGTACAAGTTATGGAAGTAGCATGGTACAAAAACGGGTGTTTGTAGTTTTTGGTTGCATACATTGCAGAGAGCTTGACGGTATTTTCCTGTGAGATGGCAATGGTCAGCTGTCTTACGATATAGTACCTCTGAAGGTGGGGTAAACTCAATTTTGCATAGATTGCAGTGCGTCGCTGCTTCATGAACTTGTATGTCGTCTGCGGACATATTTATCGGAATATTCGTCTTCAATAATTTCTCTTTCTTTAATGCTATTTCAGACACGGTTTCGACAAAATGTCTCGCCACATCACGCCGACTCTCACTTCCTCGATATAATATTGGTTCCGTTGGTATCTCGTGTCTCGCTAATAGCTCTGCCGGTACGTTATTGCTCGCCTTCACAATGAGACCATAGCTCATAGCCTCATGTTTGTGAACAATCTTCGTATTTTTTCCCTTCACCTCGTCCGTCTTAACTAGCAGTGTCTCAAAATCCGCATATATTACTATAGGATGTCTCTGAGTGTTTCTCCATGCTTCAAATCGCAGACACTCGCCTTCTTTCGGCATCACCGGTAATATTGGCTTATGTGCACCGCATATAAGCTTATGCTGAGTTAACGCCTCCCGTCCGCTCAACTTGTATTTATGCCGCCTGTCATCGAATGATGTGAAACACTTCTTGCAAAACACTACTCT
>NC_065533.1:14364792-14446902 GCF_020184175.1 Aphis gossypii | reverse complement strand
CTTATTATTTGTCTCAAACGCGTTATACGTTCATTATAACTATTTTTTGTTTCTACCGTATATATCTCATATTCACTATCATAATTTATCTTATTTATATCGGTTACGTCTATGTCTTTTATCTCCTCAGATATATTCAACATACTAACTATTGCTTTCCCTTTATTCACAGTAGACACCGTACTACTGCAATATACGTCATTTGTAATTTGTTGTTTGTGTATGTATATACTTTTACTTTCCACGACTGGATCAGCTATTGCTATTTCTACGACGGTTTCCGTACGTGGTTGCAATTTAAAAACAATAGAACCGCAATGTTCTTCGTGCAAGGTTGCTTCATCATCTTGAATAATTAACCTATTTTTGGCTACGTCCACCATTACTTTGTTTTTTAGTAAAAATTCATGTCCTAATATACCGTCCTTGGGTATAGGAAATAACATTCCCACTACATAAAATTCTATGTCTATATTCTTGTTATTTATTATAACTGGTATTTTTATCTTGCCTATTGTTTGTATTAACTCCTTATGAATGCCTCTTAAATTAATTTTTTGTGTTTCATCTATATTTAATTGTCCTTGTAAACAATTTATTTTAAGTATATTCACCTGACTACCTGTATCTATTAATAAATTAACTCGTTTGTTTTGCTCGCAGGTGATATACATGTTATGTGATTGTTTTCTAAATCAGCGACGATGTGGTAACATTGTGCATTTCCTCCGCGATTATTTGGTTTATCGAACGAGTACCACGGTCCTCGACCGACACGTTCACGTTCCCGAATTGTGGTTCCTACTTTCATTATTACGTTTTTTATAACATGCACTTATATCATGGCCACTTCGTTTACAATATGCACATGTGGTTGCGCGTGCGTTATAATTTGTTGGTGGTTGAGTAAAACTATTCCGATTAGATGGACGATTATTATTACTTGCAGGTTTATTTCTACATTGAGCTGCATAGTGATTACCATTACAGTTATAGCATTTAATAGGTGGTCTATTAAAATTATTTTGCTGAGTATAATTATTTGTCCGTCCTTGATAACTCGGTTTACTAAAGTTATTTGGTTGGAAATTCCTATTACGACTATTCGTATTATTATTTCTTGTATTATTCTCACGTTGGAAATTATTATTATTTTGTCGTGAAGCATTATAATTGCCTTTATTAAAATCGTTCCTGTATCCGTTATTTTCTCTTTCTGAATTATATTCTACTTCTTCTGCTTTTGCCAATTGCTTAGCTACCTCTAATGTTTTAGGATTTCGTGCCTTTACAATTGTTCTTATAGGACTTATTAATCCTTTTATAAAAATATTCAGTGTTTGTTCTTTTAAAGTTTCGTGAATTACTTTTGCTTCTGATTCTTCTTTATTAAGTGTACACGCATTACATAATTTATAATACAATTTTTCTACTCTATGACAATAATCATTGACGTCTTCACCATGACGCATCTTAATGGAATTTAATTGTATCTGCAAACTTGAAGCAGTTGTCGTATCTTCAAAAGCATCCGATAAATAACTCTTAATGTATACCCATTTAGCAACATTTTTATATTTTATCATTTCTAATGCTCTACCGGATAACCTAGTTGTTATATATTTAACTAAAGTCGGTGCGCATTTTTCTTCAACTAAATTTACTGCCATACCACATGCATTCATGAACGGATAGATATCGTCTTCTCCCGTACACATAGGTATAAGCTTAAATGCTTCCTCTAATTTTATGGTAACCATTTTCTTTACACGCGGTTTTCTCCCGAACGTTAACTCAATATGTTCAAAATCGTCCGTAACCTTGCTACGTGTAACCTTTTTATTGTCTAAACTTAAACTTCTCTCTAAGCTGTGTTTTATTTTCGCGCTCTGGCGTTCACTTTGGTTTCTAAATAAACTAGGGCGTTCTTTCGGGCTTTCACTAGGGCTAGGGCTTCTACTAGGGCTTCCCAAATCAATCAACTGTTGGTTTTATTTAATACTTCTAAACTCAAATCTGGAGTTTCTAAAGACGTCTTATTCGATGGATTAGCTACTTCCAAAGGAGATGTACCTGTGTTCTCCATAAATTGCTTTCACACTCATTTGATACGTTTTACAAACAACTATAATAATATAACTCAATAATAAATCTCAATAATATATGCCCTTTAATAATTCTCAATAATTCAACAATATGCCCTCAATAATAATTCTCAATAATAATCTCAATAATTCAACAATATGCCCTCAAAAATAATTCTCAATAATAATCTCAATAATTCAACAATATGCCCTCAAAATAATATAATAATTCAATAATAACTCAAATAACTCAATATGCCCTCAATAATAATATAATAACTCAATATTTCTCAATAATAATTCAAATAAATCAATTGCCCTTTAATAATCAAAAAAAAAAAATTCCTAAATAGTTTTTTTTACGACCTACTTAAATATATTCAGTTACTTAAATGATATTTCTTAGGTTTTATATTTTTGAACATATATCCGTGTAATAATTTAATTAACTATTCACTCACAATAATGCGACGTTCGTTGATGTTGTCATCCTGTCTGATACTTTCTGCAACGTTGAATTGAATGGTCTTCTCTTCTGAAGTTATCAACGAGGTAGACTGCGCAATCTTCCTTGTTGATGGTAGCCTTTGACGGTTTGCCTCCTTGAAAAGTGAATCCTACCGACTGCGCCAAACTGTTGCGTGCCAGTATCAGATTTGAATCCAAGTAGTTAATTTGAATGAAAGTTAAACTTAATAACGTAATATGTTTTATTGCATACAAACAAAATACATGTAACAAATTAAATAAGTGGCTGAGTGACGTGAAAGTGCTCTGTTGTTGATAGCTTTGGTACATCTGCCGTTGCTGGTCTTCGGGCTCCCTTATATATTGTGGTGCGTCTCTTGTTTACGTCGTGTTTTCGCCTTCTGGGTAAAACCAGGTGTCCTTGTTGTTGTTGTTGCAAATTCGGACACGAATTTGAGAATGTGTAATAACATCTCAAATGCATCATTAGTGCACTGTAATTATTGGTGCGCTTACTATCCCGACACGTGTCATGGTCATAGTAGCATCCGCATTACCCTTGACATGAGGCATGGTCATACTAACTTAGCCTTGTAGTCTCGTAGATATCTTATAGATATCTCGTAGCCCATAACAACAGACATACATTTACAAATATACTTTAACAACATTTGGGGGCCTCTAACCACTCAGAGCGGCCATTCGGCCCACAACAAAGAAGACTTAACTAAGTTTCAAAAAAAAATAAAAGTTATTGTTGTAGTGGAAACTAGTTAGCCGTCTGCCTCTCCCGCTCCAACTTCTCCTTTCTGCTCATGATCGCCTCCACCATATCCACGAACTGGACCCTGCGATTGTTGGCTGCAACCATTAACCTCTCCCTGGATAATTGGTCATCTGGAAGTCCCGTTCTCTCTGGGTCACAGAGGAAGTCCACCACATCCTCGGGACGCAACGGCCTCCCTCAGTGACGACTCCAATCCGCGTCTCTCGCCGCACCAATAGACGCACACAGTGAGGGTGTGTTCAGCATCGTCTACCTTAGCCGGACACAGAAAACAAGCCGGGCTATGTGCCCTCTTCTTGGTCCACAGGTATTTTTGGAACGAGCCGTGGCCCGTGAGAATTTGAGCCAGGTGGAAGCTCACCTGATCTGGTCCGTGGAACCACCACCTGGACAGGTCCGGGATCAAGCGTTTGGTCCAGGCTGCTTTGGTGGTCGATTGCCATAATGCCTGCCAACGTCGGATTAAATCCGCCGTGACCTATTTCCGGTCCAGCACCGCACCATCCCTCCTGGCCATCGAAGTTTTCTTCCTCGCCAGAGCTAGCACTGTAGCCGGGGGCATCTTGGCCAGGACAAGCGAGGCCATGTCAGAAACTGTGCGGTAGCATCTAGCCACCCTCAGTGCCGCACACCTCTGCGCTTGTAGGAGCGTGTTGCACGTCTTCTTTAACGTTAGGGCCGGTTCTGCCCAGATTTCAGCACCATACAAAAGGCGGCTCATGACGACGCTCATCAGTAGACGCCTCTTGGACTGCGTCGGACCGCCAACGTTTGGCATAAGCCTGCCGAGGGCCGCTGCCGCCTTCCTTGCCCCCGCCGCCACAGTGGAAGTATGGTCCACGAAGGACAATCTAGTGTCCAGCCGTATGCCCAGATATCTAATCGCTCGTTTTACCGGTATACGGCAGCCCTGTAAAACGAGATTAGGTTCACGGAACGATTTTTTCTTCGTCAAGACGACACTTTCCGTCTTCTCCGGTGCTAGGCTGAGGCCGTTTGCGGTCATCCACGCTGCAACGTCTACCAGAGTTGGATTGACCAGTTCTTTTAGGAGTTCAGTGTTGTGGGCAACAGCAACGACCACCACGTCGTCGGCAAACGCCACAAGCCTTACACCTTGCCGAACCGGTAGCCGCAGGATACCGTCGTAGAATAGGTTCCACAAAGTGGGCCCCAGGACAGAACCCTGCGGTACTCCACATGTGACAGGAATGTGCGTGTTCTCACTGGTTAAGAGGATCCTATTCTCCATATAGGACCTCAAAATCTTTACGAGATATACGGGAACCGCCAATCTCCGCAGTTCCTTGTCAATAAGGAGCCATGGCGCCGAGTTAAAAGCGTTTTTAACGTCGAGGGAAACATTAGATTTATTGGCAGCCCGGGCTGCGCCCAGCACCTCAACGGCTCCTGAGGTGGATCTGCACCGCCTAACTCCGTGCTGGGATTCGCTGAGAGCGCCAACTCTGGCTATGTGCGGCTCCAACCTGTTCAACAGCACCCTTTCAAAGACCTTGCCGGCTCCGGCCAACAGGCTCAAGGGTCTGTAGCTGGAGGGTTGGTCGCGCGCCTTTCCTTGCCCCTTATAGAGGAGGACGAGTTTAGCGTGTTTCCACCGGGCTGGGAACGTCCCAGTGTTTAAGCACTCGTTGTAACATCTAACGAACACGTCAGGGAATTTGGTAAATACAAGCTTGATGACTTCATTCGGTACATGGTCCGGACCAGGCGCCTTCCTTGGTGGCAGTCTATCGACAAACGCGGTGACTTCTTGCGTTGTAACCGGTGGTACATTTTTCCATTAAGACGCCAAACTTGAAATCTCGGTCGTTTGAAAGCCTAATAAAACCGTGCATATTAGCTAAAATCCCATACCCATCTTGAAGGCAATCGATCAAGTTGAACCCTGGACTAATTTGATTTATCTTCTTAATAAACATTGCTCCACTCGAAGTCATGACTTCAGCAATCGAATTATTATTGGGAAACTCGGTTAAATGTAACTCATTCAGATTGATGACTAGATTCTCAGATACTATACTTAAATTCATGCAATCAGCATGATACTTTATAACCCTTACAACATCACGCATTCTATAAACATTAGTTAATGGCATATCAAAGATCTCCCCTTCCGGATTGATCTTAATACGCATTGTCCTCCTTGAAACATATATACAGAAAAATCCTTTCCTCGGATCAGACCTGTTCGAGAGAATTGCAGCCATTTCCTTTCAGAACTAAACTAATTAAAAATTGTTTAAGTTATTTTTTAGTTATTTTGATCCTGTTAGAACCTGTAGTAACTGGAGTTGGCTTCTGAATGCTTATGTTAGCATCAGGTCTATTAGCGAGCTTGTCCTTGACATCGATTATTGATGCCTTGTCTGGTAGACTTTTTTGACTAGTGTCAGTATTTATGACGTTTAACGTCGGAGTTTGAATCAGTGACTCGATCGCTTTGTTAAAAGCCTTTTCTTCGGATGACGCCATTATAATAGCGTTGGATCTCGGAAAAAAAAAAAGTCAGGCGAACAACAAAAAAGAAAACTTAAAATATGGTGGTGATTAAAAAAAAACAAAAGGGGATAGAGTCAGTAGCGAACTGGGTGCATGCTGAAAAGCGCGGTCACAAGACTAATTCGTCTAGGTCCGGTTCGCGGTGTCGGCGGCTCGGTTGGTCCGCGTGCGGTTATCGCACGTCGGTGTCGTCCGTCGTCATCTGGCGGTTGGTAAGAAAAGTAATTAGCGGTATTCCGCGTAAATTCCGTTTGATTTCAAATGGCTATTACGCGGGGCCGCGTTAATACTACAAACAGTACAAACATTTTTCTTTGTAACAGTATATAATAATAGTTATTCATAAATTAAAAAACAAATATTTACATAATGTAAGAATTACCTTTTAAATTCTAAAGAACAACATATTATAATAAAATAATTATAAAAACAAAAAATAAATAATTTAGTATAAAAAAATTTAAGTTACCTACTTTGAATTGTAATGAAAGAATAATAGCATATTAACTTTTTTCATTTTTTAACCTACAACGACGGTCATTTAGGACTAATCCGGTACTAGAAAAAATTCGTTCACACGGTACAGATGTACCTAGATGACACAATGTATTTTTGGCCAAACCACTCAAATGTGGATAATTATAGCTATGTTCTTTCCACCATTTTAATGGATCCTGACATCTTGTTATTATCGGATCTTCTAAGTAACGCTGGACTTCCACAATAGCTCTCGATTTCGCAGTTCCCATAGGTGTTGATTTGGCGACACAACTATCAATATCTTTCCAAATAGATAACTGTTCACTATTGGAATGTGTAACATCTACCAAAGTTGCTGATTCATGTGTCCCGTCTTCTTCAATATATTTGCTGCGAATAATTTCTGAAGTTTTTTCAATGATATCATTTTTTGTTGTATTCAATAATGTGGCATTATGATTGAATGGTATATGCCTAAATCGTTGATCAAGAAAAGTACATCGTGAAAGAGTTTTACTTTTTTCCATATGTTTAAAGCTATCCCTTTCATTCATATTTGCTAACAATTTTTCAACCACCTCTAAGACTCTTTGTGTAAAATTCATTTTTAATAAATTATCAAAAACTTTGAAGAGTCCCTGTACAATTACAATTACAAGTGATGCTGTTATATATTTTTGACCGCTAATAGCTTTAGTAGCTTCTTCGAATGGCTTCAATACTTTTATGAGACCTATTAAAATAACCCATTCTTCTGGTTTAAGATTCTCTGGAGCATTATTTAGCAAGCCCAAAGTACCTCGTATTGATGTCTCCAATTCAACAAATCTACAAATCATATAATATGTGGAATTCCACCTAGTTTGGACATCTTGAATTCATTTTTTGGGTTCTTTTATACCGTTATTAATTTGGTAAGTTTTTAAAGCGTTATTAGCTACCGTACTTTTTCTGAAATGAGCAACTATATTTTTTATTTTGTTTATTAGGTCTTCTTCTAATTTGAGTGCTGACTAGTTTATTAAATTCATGGTGTGCGCAAAACAACCCATATTTTTAAAACCTAACATTTTAAGCGCATTTTTAATATTAAAAGCATTGTTGGAAACTGCAAATGTAATTTTGTTGTACAAATTCCATGAATTTAATACATTTTCAATTTCTTGTGAAAGGTTGGTTGCAGTATGATTCATATTGAACGAATGACACCCTAAAAGTATTGATTTTAGTTCAAACTCGGTGTCTATAAAATGTATAGTAATTACTATGAAACTTTCATTATTTCTAGATGTCCAGCAGTCTGTGGTTAAGCAAGCACTCTCAATAGTTGATGTCAAACTTTTCATCTCTACTTAACACTTTTCATATAAAGCTGGGATGAGTTCTTTTGATATTGCATGGTGGTTTGGTAATTCATAGTTTGGATTCAGTGCTTTTACAAATTGTTTAAAACCTGAATCCTCAACAACTTTAAAGGGTTGGAAATCATTCACAAATAGTTTTAAAAGTTTCTGATCCAAATTTTTTTTAGCATTCACTGTTAGTTTTCTTGGCAAATAACCAACAACAGATGTTTGTTTACTTTTCTGGATTGAACTCGAAATTTGCATTATGGTAAAAGAATTTGATGATGATGATGAAGAAGGTGTGGATTGAATGGTTACAATATCAGACATGGGTTCAGATGGCAGTGAAGAACTAGGCTCAGGAATTGTTGCAGGGTTATCAATATTTTCACTTTCATTATGGTTCTAATGTAAAATTAAAATAATTAAGTACAATAATTTTAATTTTGGAGTCAATTAGTTAATTTTAGTAAAAACTAGTAAATTAGTTAATTTTGAATTTTTTTAGTTTTATTTTTAAATAATAATTAGTGTGAACAATAAAAGACTAATATTTAATTATTATATAAATTATTTAAAAAAAAAACAATTCAAAATTACAGTAGCCAGTATTAACTTAATATTATGTTTTGTTTTATTTTTTAATTTCAAGATTGAAACTAATTTTTAATATATATTACAATATAAATAAATTTAGATAGCAGTAATTTTAATATAGTTTAATCTTAAATATTTATAAATTATTTTAAATTCATTAGCTTGTATTTACTGTAGATATATTTGAAGACATATGAATTGAATAAACACCAGCTAAATGTTTTTTTAAGATTTGTAAGTGTAGATTTAAAAGAATATTTTTTTAGACACATATCGCACTTAGAAATTTTATTTTTTTCATCAATTACGGTAAAATGGCTCCATACATTGCTCGTACGTCGATCCATTTTCTAAAAGCTGTATTTTATTGATTGTAAAAAGTTGTTGTACAAAATAAAATGGTTTCAAGATTTCAAATTATGCTTTTTTTGTACTTTATAACATCACACGGTGAGTTAAAGAATGGTAGTGACAAGATCCAGACATTAATATGCCTTAGTAAAAATTTATTTACAATCAAGAATAAACTTGTGCTTTCAGTTTTAAACCAATTTAAAACATGCATGAATATTGAATAATCTTGTTTCCTACGACTACTACTCACTTACCACCCATTATGTAGTCAAAGAATTTTTTTTCTTTTACATATATATAAAAATTGAACAGGTTACAATATTATTAACCAATTTGCCTTTATTTTTAATATTCATGAATACTGATGAAATTAATTTATTATTGAAAATAAAGGAATACAAAAAACAAAAGTATATAATATTTATATATGCTGTTTATTTCTTTTCAAAAAGATATAACAATAACTTAATAGTTATAACATAATAATATAACAATAACAATTAAAAATACTGCATTCGTAAAAAAAGTTATACTACAATATAATATTAGGTATTAATAATTAATATTTGCATATTAACTTAAAACAAAATGAATTCGCATCTCAAATAAAAATATTCTATGGTATATGTTATACATTTTACAATTTTAGTTACATAGAAAATGTAAAAATTCGCCATTCGGTTGTTGTCACCTGTATTTAATTAAATAACACCCATTAGTTTTTCGTAATCAGAATACACATTGCAGAAAAATTAATTTTCATGTTTTAGGTACATTTTTAATGTATTGTGACTGTTATTGGTTTTAAATCAATTTTTATTATAGCTTCTCCTAGAAGTTGTAAATATCATCGCTTAATAGCAGCTTTTTTTTCTAGTAACAGTATCAATAACAGTTACGGAAATTGATAACAAGTTGCCATCACTAAATTATTACGCAGCGTACGATTAACAATCTCCTGCAGTTGTTCTCCAGTCCTAGCTATCCCAACCACCACGAGATCGTCGGCGAAGCCCACCAGATGCGCGCTAGGAGGAACGTCCATCGCTAATGAGTCGTCATAGGTGACATTCCACAGGGTGGGTCCCAATACCGACCCCTGAGGAACGCCACAGGTTACTGGCCTAGGTGTCCTGTTCTCACCTACGAGCAACTCCCTGTCCGAAAGCCAGTAGCGAATCATACGTACAAGGTAATCAGGCGTCGCCTTCTTCCTTAGTGCTTCATCGATCACTGGCCACCTCAGGTAGTTGAAAGCGTTTTGCACGTCTACCGTGACGAGGACGCAGAGTGGTTTGTACCGTCCTGTGCCCTGGGCCGTGCTGGTGGCGAGTCCGGTTACTACTCCAATTGCCGTCTCCTAAGATATACCCCTGCTGAACCTAACCTAACCTAGGGGAAACTTAAGTAGGAATTACGAATTGTGGTGTTGTCCACATTTTGAAAAAAAAAATGAAAGTATGAAATTGTTTAGAAATCTACGACCTAGACAAATATATTAAGTATTATAATTACATCGAATTATTAAACCGTAAACTGTTTATAAATTTGGTATTTTAATCATGCTGGCAATTTTTGAATATAGTTATTCGTTTTTGTTTTTCCATATTTTACACTTAAGTATAATAGAACCAACAGCATAGCAAATTACTATTTGGGAAGATTTGTTGGACAGCATTCATAAGAGCGTCTGTACTATAATCAGCGTCTCGTGAGGTATAGGTCGGCTTGTAGTATCACTTGCATTATGGGAACCGATGGCTTGAATTTTTTATTTCTGTTGGTAATTTAGTTGTGTTTTTTAATTTACGTTTATTAACAATTGTTGTGCTTAGTAGCTGTCCCGTAATTTGTCGTCGAAAGTTTTTCATTGTCATTTTATTTCCAGTAGCTTGTGTATAATATACTATATGTGAGTTTACAACTGCAATATCAAGAAAATGGAAAAAATTCTATGCCACCATTTTTTACTTTTGCCATCTATTTGACATAATTTTTTATTTTGATCCAGTTTGTTCACACAGTTCATATTTTGATTATAATCTTTCAAAACTTTTGGACATGGTATCATTGAAATTGTTCCATCTTTAGCTCGCCTTTGCACATTTTCGGCATCCCTTGGGTCATGAAAATTTGATAAAAGACTATACGACCAATAAGACCATAACTAAGACCATACGTTTGTCTTTCCATTTGATAGTTGATGTTGAAAATTGATCAATACGCCAATCGTAGTCCCCTTGTTTAAATAATTTGTCATTTTTGAACTTTGGCAAATGTTTTCTTCACAGTTCCACATGCGTAAATATCATTTGATTTTAAATAAGTTATACGTGGATAACTTGTAAAATAATTATCAAAGTATAAAAAATAATTTTTATTTTGAAGTGGAGCAGAAAAATTTTTAACCACTTGAGCACCCAAGTTTTTTCAGCTATGTCACCAGATTTCCCTCTGTACATATCGAAGTTCCATAAGTACTCATATTTGTCAGCCAAAGCCCATACTTTGTAATCTCTTTTTATGGGCTTTATAGGCATATATTGTTTACATGAATTACGACCTTTAAATTTAATCATCGATTCATCGATAGCCACTACTCGATTAGGATTATACAATGCCTGACTATTTTTCAAAATACAATTTAGGTATGGTCTTACTTTATACAACTTTTTATAATTTACTTCACCTCTTTTTGGAATGACCGAATTATCGTTCAAATGCAAATGAGACAGTATCCAACTAAAACGATTTAATGGCATAATACTACTTATATACTCATCATGTAAATCTGGGACGGATGACCAATAGTCTCTGTAACTGCATTGTTTTTTAATCCCCATTAGTAGATTTAATCCAATAAATGCATTTATTTCGTTATTATTTGTTTCCGTGTATGATTTTCCGTTTCGCATGTAATTTGATTTGCATACAAATTAGTGTGAAAAGTAATATACGAAATAACTTCTTCTGTCAGTAAAAGTTTGAAAACTGAAAACGGAGTTATTTCAGATGACGTTTCTAAAATATTCGTAGGTCCTTCCAAACAATCAAACGAAGAAATTTCAATATTTATATTTTCATTAGACGACCAAAAAGGTTCTATAAACTCGTCTTGAAAATTTGAATTTGTATCAAAAGTTTGTACTGCATTCGCTGTGTTTTGTGTTAGTAAAGGTACAGCAAGTTCATCGTTTGTTTGATTATTTTCAATATTAGGAAAAAGCTCACGACCGCGACAGTTAGAGAAAACATATGGTATGAATTTAATTGGATTTTTTCGACGATTTGACGATCGATTTTTTTGCGGACTTGGGAGAATATAAGTAACATTTTCTTCTACATTTAAAATTTCTACATTTTCATCACTGTCTGAATCTTACTCGGTAACTAATAATGTATTGTTATTAGGTACGGGAACATATGTTTCGTCGTCATCGGTATCGTCAATTGACGATAAACTTTCGTCATCTGACGGTAAATATTCGAATAGCATTTCATATACTTCGTGGTCTGAATAACGTTTAGCCATTGTAATGAAATAATAAAAAATTAATAAAATCGCACACCCCAACTAATAATAAACAATAAATCCGACAATAAACGAACTCGCACTGTACGCGTACCACCGGTGATGTTTACAACGAATACTATCACGTTATTGCACGGTGGGACATATAATGGATGCTCACTTTTACATATACATCCGGTCATATACTTAGAATAGCTAATTAAAACTAAAATCAAAATAATCTATACTATATTTGGAATTCAATGAAATAATAATCAAGCAAATCGACCGATTCAATAAGGAGAAAACTAAATAACAAAATTTAAGAATAAATATTTAAAAATAATAATTTGAGAAAATTAATTAAATTATATTTAATAATGTTAACATTCTAAGAATTTATATACATTAGCTATATATAATAGAAAACATATTAAATGTCTTAAATTAAACCAACAGACGACTGAAAAATAGAAAAAAAATAGATTATAGGTGGTATGCTATTTGTCCCACCGTGCCGGAAAGAGTTAACCTACAACCGGCAGCTCCTTGTAGTAAACTCAATACCCTTGTATTGTGTTATATTATTATTTAATGTAGAAAACACGTTAATTTAATTTACTTCTTTCTCAGGCATTTTAAGCAATAGGCCAAAGGGCAGAAGAACATGTTCTTTCCGCCGAATGATAGTTTTTACATAGGATACACTATTATAAGTAAAATATAGCCGTACTTACTACTAGTAGGTACGTTACGCGTGTGGTGAAAATTGAACTACGGAACCGTAACACAATCAGACCGTGTAGCGGGCCGGCGATAGCTAATCTGTAATCTTAAACCGTGCTATAATGCTATAAATATTAGTCGGGATAGTCGAATAGTATGCGGTTTATTAATGTTTTGTGTTCTACCATAAAAACAATTTTCACGCAGGTATTTTATTTCATTTTATACATTTTATTTAAATATCTACTTCCCAATTCCTATCATCGATAATAAGTAATTAAATAGAATACTTCTAAATTATATTTTATCTTATTTTTACCTATAATAAAGAAATGTTTAATTATACAAATAAAAAATACAAATATTTCTAAATTCTATGCCTAAAATTTAAAATGCTAAAATTATCCATTTTATGAATAATTAATTTAATAATATTTTTAGAAACAACCGTGAGCTCAGCAATGTCAACTATAATATCCCGTCCGGTGTCTTCATTATTTCAATACAGACCAGGAACCGGTTAAGTAGGTGTGTTGCCCAATCTGACACCCAACTCTAGTCTCTCTGTTCGTTCCAACGCTTCGGACGAACAAATCATATAATAATAAGTATAGTATATAGTATCATATATTAATACTAACTAGACCCGATTCTAGATTGTCTCCATAGTCCCATAAAAGCTGATAAGTAGACCCTTGTCCAAGGATCGTTGACGTCCAGTCAACTGAATTCAACCGACGTATTACTAGAGCTCAGACGATGTCCTGCGACGAGATTTACTAGACTAGACCGATGTCAAGAATGCTAAAGCAAGATAGGCCGTCGTTCAGAACATCAGTGCGATCGGTAAAATCTAATTACAGTATGCTTTCGAAACACGAGAAGTTTTCTCCTTCCGAGTGTCGAACTAAATTAGTTGCTGAATGTAAAGATTATGGACTAGCAGAATCGTTGACATGTGGTTTAATCGATATAGCTGTTCCATCAGGTTCTAATTTGTCAACGTCGAAATTTGAAGAAAAAATCAATGTGCTGATGAAAAAAGTAAGTTATTTTGAATTAAGTAATGATTATTAATCATAATTAAAAGTTAATGCAAGTTATTATTAATGATAATCTATCCGGTCTGCGTTTCCAATCATAAGCGAATCGTGTTGAGATGAGAGTTTACTATAAGCATAAAAATAATTTATAATTAATAAACTTTTTATTCTTAAAATGCATACATATTTTATTCGATTTTCACTGAAAATTAATTATTTATGTATTTTTTTTTTTTCATAAAATGCACCAGTTTTTTTTTTAATATCAAAAGTGGGTAAACTGCATACTATATTGCATGGGTGGCCACTAACCTTAACTTTGGGAGTCGCAAATTTATAAAGTTAATCCGAGGTGAGCCACATTGTAAAGCAAAGTTTATAAAATAAAGATACATTTTTCATTTTAAATCAAATGAAGGAATATTTATTTACATTTAATTTTTATCTAAGTTTGGTTCGAGAGCCGCACAAAATTGATTTAAGAGCCGCATGCGGCTCGCGAGTCTCGTTGTGGCCACCCCTGCTATATTGTAATTTGTATTACGGTAAACCATGTTTATTGATAGACCGAATATCTTTTGAGGAGATAGCCAATATCATCATCATAAAATATTTATATTACAGTTAATAGTTAAGATATGCATTAAAAGATTCCAAATTGAGGTTAATTTGTTCTATGACATTTTATCAGTATTAGGACAACAACTTAGGCATTTCAATAAATCTTGATTGGTGTGAATGGTGGTGCTGTGCCATTGTAGTATTTAAGTTACTTAGATAAAAAAAAAAGATCTTTTGCAAATGTTACACTTGAATTTTGTTCTTTTGGGGTTAGGTTAGGTTAATAACATTTCTAAAACGTCTTTATTGACATCCATGTTTGATGCTTGTGGAGAAGATTATTAAAAATGAAGAATGTACCTATATACCCAGTTGACCTCTCCTTCACCCAAAACCCTAATTATTAGAAATGTTCAAAAATGAATTAAAAAAGTATTTATTTATTAAAATAAACAACTTCCAACAATATAAATTATAAAATTGCTTTTCCTAGAAATTTGTCTATAAATATTGAATATTTTCCATTATTATATGCTTACTTATTTGATAAAATTAATTACCTATTTGTTAAATTATTTTAGGTTTATGACCTTATATTTAATAGAAGTGTTTGTGTCTAATATAGGTGATTTTATATAAACGATTTACAACATTATTAATTCTAGAAACAACCAGATAAAAATGAAATACAATGTTTTCTATTTATTAAATAACAACAATATCATAACATTTATTATGAAAATTACTGTACATCAACCGCACACAGTCTAATTTTTCATTTATGATATTTCTTTTCATTTGACAATTGTTTAACCTACGGTATTTGTCATTAGGGAACTGAGTTGTGAAAGGTTTCGCATTTTCTCAATAGTGGATTTGGCCCTCTGTATTTTCAGTTTGGGAAAAAAACCACAATTTTTTTCATTTATTTCATCTATAATCCCTGCATAATATGATATTTTGTATTAAGAAACAGTTACTACTTATCTAAAGTAAAAATTTTCATAAGAGTGTAAGAAAAAAAATATATTGAGTGTTTATTTTATATTTAACAGCGTATTTTGCAATAGGTACATACTTTCAAAATAACTATCTTTGATGTAGCTGAGATCGTTATAAATTGCTGGTTGAAGATTCATCTATACTCATGTTTTCATTTTCATTATAATATTTTAGTAGAAATTATTAGTATTGTGCTAGTTCTTCTATTTTTTTTCGCTCATTAACCTGGATGTCAATCACCAGGGATTTCAAATTTCAAATGTAGTACATTTGTTTAAAAAGTTTGGCGAACCCCTGCACTATAATAGTAATACCTTAAATGTCTTTTTGTTGTAATCAAATTATTTTGTAGGCAATTCTTAAATTAATTGTAATACACGTACATTTGTAAATCATATGATTAAGCATAGAATATGGGAAAGTCAAGGGTTATTCGGTTATTAAGAGGTGTTGCATTGCAACTCTGGGCATATATGATAATTGATTATGTTATTAATTACATAAATAATGTATTGAGATATTAAATAAATTACTAAATAAGAAACTTTGAAATGTCACCAACAAAAATATAAATGTTGATTAACGCCTTTTTTGCAGGTGGTACAAACTTTAAATTTTCTATGATCTCCGAGAAATCTCTGAAATTTTCGTCAAAATCGATCGTGTAGTTTTTAAATTTTAAAGCACAATCTTAAATTATAACAGTGTTCATCTTTGATAATATTAATGAAAACGAGTTCAATAAAATTAAATATAAATAAATAACATTCATACAGTGTTTGGGAATAGATAACTAAAAAATTATCTAAATAAAATAAGATTATTTCATCAAAATATTATCTTGATAAAAATAATAATAACCTCAAGATTTTATCTAGATACAGACAAATATAACAATACATTTATCTAAATAAAAATATAGATAATCATCATTTTTTTTCAACTCATTTGTATTGTTATTAATTAAAAAATTGTCACCAAGGTTTCCCACATTTTGAAGCTTATAAAATTCATCAAATAAATATTTTTAATAAGATGTAGGTTAAGAAATAATAATAAATAGTAACGATAAGAGTTCGACACTGCTTATGAAAAACGACATACAATTATAAACATAATATTATGTGAAGAAAATGATCAGTGTGGCTCCACGTGGAGCCGATTTTAAGTAATTTATAATAATGGAATAATAATGTAAAAATAATAATAGTTTAATGATATAATAGTAAGTATAATAATATTTATTACAAGAAATATGGTTATCTTACCTTTATTACGAAAAACGACCATAAATAATTTAAAAATAGCTGGAATTTCAAACCACCGCGAATTAAACAATTTCAACCTCTTATCTGTGCGGAGGCTTAAGCACAAATAGCTTGTTGTATGCTAGTATTATTGGGAGAGGTCAGAAAGTAATAAACAGGTTGTCGACGTCAGCAGTCAAAGTGTTAAAGAAAAAAAATGAAAGTATGAAATTGTTTAGAAATTACGCCCAGACAAATATATTAATTGTTATAATTACATTGAATATAGTTATTCGTTTTTATTTTTCCATATTTTACACTTAAGTATAATAGAACTAACAGCATACCAAATTACTATTTGGGAAGATTTGTTGGACAGCATTCATACGAGCATGCTCATGGTCAGTAACAAAACGGGTTCTATTATTATTCAACATGGAGTACGTTTGTACTACAGTCGGCTTGTAGTATTACTTGCGTTATCTGTACTATTTTATGGTTGGTTTGGGGTACCGGCCCATTAGGTTCGGTTAACCTAAACTGGCCTGTCGTATTCTACTACCGGCAGCTTCTCCATCGATAGTTCTAGTGAGGCTAGGCAGTCGTCCTCGTAGAATGTTTTCATAGGTTAGGTTATGGAGCATGATTGGTGACCAATACTGGTTCCTTAGGCTTTTTTCCCTTAGTCGCCGGTAAGTCCACCTCCATCGTTACCGGTGGGTTTGGTTGGGACTGTGATTGGCTGGCAGCCTTCTAAGCCGAGGTTGGTCTAGTTTACTTAGCTAGCCGGTGCTGTTAGCATGCCAACTTCCTGGCCTTCTTCTACTTTAGAGAATCAATCACCATTTTGATTGCTATTCGTGGCCGTTGTGCTGAAAGTAGTTGCATGTGGTTGGATTGGAGCAAATACACCATGTTTAATGGCGTGTCCGACTTAGGAGTCTTGGTTATGTTGTCTTTTCTTGAATGTCTGCCGTCATATCCCTAACCCCGGCGTTAGACGGCTGCTCTTACCAATCAAGTATCAAGTAGTGTAGTGACATCCTGTTGACTTGGTCAGTTATCCGTGGTTGACATATTTTACTTTATAATAAACGCTCTACCATTTATAATCTTAGCAATGACAAAAAACATGGTTTTAGCAGTACCTGCAGAAAAAGAAAGAAAAAGAGCAATTCAACTATACATAATAACGGCACTGCGTCAATTACGTCGACTGTTAATAATTACCATATTTATTTTATTTTATTTGTTTAATTTTACCAATTTTATCTATATTTTTCTCACGTCGAATGTATGTCTTATGCAAATAATAATAATGTAGGTATAATCTAATAAAAATATGTTGTTTTCTTATTTTAGTTCCTAAATGACAACCTTTTTTTGTAAAATAAATAGCTTCTCTATATAATCAAAATCAACCATTTTATTTTCAAAATCTAAACATTATTTTTTTTCTCCAATAGCATTCTCCTAACTAACTTAAGCATATGTGCAGCATATTATATAATTATTATGGGCATATTAATATCCTTATTACTGTACATAAATGTAGTTACTAAGTTGTCTAAATTTAAATTCCATCCTAAAAGCTTAGTTGCAGTTGCATTAGTAAAGCAACCATAAAACGTCAAACTCACTTTCTTTATTCCGTTTTCGTGTAGTAGGGATAATGCATGAGTTATAGAGTTATAAGCTCTGATTTTTGTGAAGTGTTTAATCTAGCTGTTAAAAAGTAAGCAATAGGTAGTTTCTCCAATATTCATTTATTGCAACAACTAAAAATACAAATGCTTCTTTAGGCATTTCATGCTGTCGCCATCTAATCTATTTCTCAGATCAACACGGCCATAATATTTTCCTTCGGAAGTGTCATATTTAATATTTTGCCGAATAGCCATTTCATCCATCATAAGGGAAAAATAGGTATGATTTAATGAATGTTTCACTTTTAAGGATAATGATTTTAATACTTCTTTGGTAAACCCTGGATCGGGATTAAGTGAGTACCACTTACAGTTTTAGGGTGTGTACTACAGTACTGAACTGATTTCTTACATAATTATAAGGCTTAGCTAAAAAGAAGTGTAATGAGAGAGCGAATTGTCGAACCTCTGGACTATGCATTTAATGTACTTTCTGTCCAAATTTTTTTTTTCTCCAATTACTTATTAGTTGTTTATCCTTACCAAAATTATCTAATACATAAGATCTCAGAAGCATCATCATTTATTAAATTTTGATTTTTCAGCTTATCAACGAGAATAGATATAGACACAATTCTTTTTTCTTGCCACCTGGCACTTTGTTGAAGAACTTTCAATTTCTTATTTTTAGCAGCAAGTTCGTGTGATAATTGTTGGATACCACTTTGTATCAGTCAGCAAGAACACTTGATGCCTGATAGTTTGCTTTGTACTTTTTCTAAATAAAAATATATACTTTAATTTGTTACCTAATCTATATCTCTTTTTTTATTAGAGTAAGTCTCTAAACCTATGTATTTATAATAAAATTATTAATAAATACCTTAACTGCTTGACGGTTTACATTAAATTTATCAGATGTTAAAGAAGTTGACTTAGAACTTTGTGTTTCTACTATGTCATACTCGACATTGCTTTTTAATAACTAAAAAAAATACACAAGTAGGGAATAGGTATACACAAATACAAAGCTTTAAGCATTTTGTTTTCAAACTAGGTATTTACTTGAACTGAAGGTGAATAAGATTTCAGAGATGCAGAAGTACAAGGTGCAATATCAAAGGTGTAATTTAGCTTTTCTATACCTTCTATATATATATATATATATACGAAATATCACTGGTCAATACCTAATATTATTAAAAAGAAATATATAAATAAAAAATTACATAAAATATATGTAAAATGTTCTATTTACTAATTAGGTACCTTAACTAATAACGAAGGGTTACTTATAAAATATTCTCTGACCTGTAATTCCTGTGTACATGGTGTTGTTCCCAACCTCCAAGTCGTCGACTAACTGATTCGTTGCTATATCATCAAAGTTGATACAATCTTTTGGACGCACAAAACTATGTAATGTACCTCATGTTTAAATAACTTCGTTAAAACAATCTGGTTCTACTAACAAAAGAGTAGTATGCGACACTACATTTGTTTGATAATACTTCAAATGCGCATTCTACAGTTCGTCTAGCTCTAGAGAGCCTGTAGTTAAAAATTCGACATTTGTTAGTAAGGACTCGTTCTGGGTATGTCCTTAGTATATTTTTATTGAGTGCAAATGCCTTGTTGGTTACAAATACAACATTTTGGGTATTAAGTAAATATGAAGGTTCTGGTATATTAATTCGACTAAAATAAAGTGTATTGCCCAATGAACATTCTTTGAATGTGTTTGGATCAGATTATATTCCATAAGCTCCGACATCAATTACAATAAATTTAGATTAGCATCCATAAAAATAATTCAAAAATATTTTTAAAATTAAAATTTTATGATCCTGAATTTCAAGAATTTATTTACCTGATGTGCTTACCGTCGATAACTCACAGACTGTTTGGAAAATTCGTCTTTAAATAAAATATATATGCTATTTCAATCCATTGCTTTATTTTGAGTAGTGGCAATTCTATAAGCTGCAAAATTGTTCAAATAATTGTACAAGTTTCTCAAAAACCATTTCCGTTATTATATTTTTCCCAACATGAAAGTTTGACGGGGTGCCTGTTCGTGCAACGACGTCGGTTAATGGATGAGGACGGGATGGCTGAGGTGTGATGAGTGAAGAACAAAAAAAATAAATAACTGAACGCAAAGTTTGTGGGAAATGAAGTGGTGTTTTATTATCGCCGAACGTTCGACAACCGGACGGCGGTTTACAATAAAACACTACACAATTTCACAAAAAAAAAAAAACAGAACAAAAAAAAACGATTGGTGAGGGAGTCAAAAAATGTGAGAACTGAAAAATATATATAAGAGAGGCGAATAGGTGTGTGTAGGTGCTAAGACGCGGATCACAAGACTCGCGGTCTTGGGTCCGGTGTGCGGTGTCACCGGTTCGATCCGTCCGCCTGCGGTTATCGCGCATCGGTGTCGTCCGTTGTTACCTGGTGGTTGGTAAGAGAAGTAATCGGCGGATTTCCGCGTAAATGCCGTTTGGATTCAAACGGCTGTTAGGCGGGACCGCGTCAAGTTGAATTACAAACCAGTTGATAAATATCTTTTTTAATTAATTATTTTGTGGGTCACCTGTGGCCGAATGTGTTTGAACCAAGGTTCCGGCGCGCACAGTCCTGGGTTCGATTCCGAGGTAGCCACGTGGCATTTTTGCGCGTGGTGGCGTCAAGACTCTGGAGAAAGCCGGCTAGTAATTAATTACCGGCCTCCCACCCATCCCCCTTGGCTAACTAGACTTAACTAGTTAATCTTCGACACCTTGACATGTGAAATGGGGGGGGGGGCAGTTCCCAAAATGTAGCATGTCGCTTAGAAGGTAAAAAGGGGATGTAAAATCGCTAATTTATTTAACACGTTCTTCAATGATGCGGCCTATATGCCGTGTCATTACCACGTTGCCGCAACGAATTTCCGCCCGGTCGACTACGTGTCGACACCGGCCACCGGCGCTCTGCTTTATTATTATTTTTATAAATATGCATACGTTCAACTTCAACACAATGTATTAACCTTCCCTAATCGAAAATACATCATATTTAAATAAATGTATGCATTGTAAAGTGGAAGGATCGTCGGGAAGTTCTCATAATTAGTTCTGAATTCAAAGGTGAAACAGTCGAGGCAACCAATAGACGTGGTACTATAAAAATGAAGCCAGAGACAGTCGTACAATATAATCGTTATATGTCAGGAATAGATCGTCAGGATCAAATGATGGCGTACTATCCGTGTGAAAGAAAAACGCTAAGATGGTATAAAAAAATTGCCATACATTTTTTGCAAATATGTATGCTAAATGCATACCTTCTTTATAATAAAAATGTTAAAAAAATCCTTTATTATGATTTTCGTTTAAGTGTTATCAATAGTCTTCTATCGATAAAATCGAATACAACAATTGCGCCTCAAATGTAGTTGTCTGCAGATAGCCACTTTCCAAATAAAGTAGTAAAAAACGAAAAAAATAGATTGTTACAAAAACGATGCAAGTACTGTGCTTCAAAAGGCGGCATACGAGCTGAAACGATTTATTTTTGTCCAAAATGTGAGGATAATCCAGGACCTTTGTATTGAGCCATGTTTTGAATGTCATCACAAAAATAATTAGCTTTATAATATATTTTTATACACCTAATACTCGTATTATTTTTTTTATGTTATAAACAGGTCAGGCGCTTTAGGGAGTAACACAAAATGTCCATTGAAATGGACATTAGGCGTCAGGAGGATACTCCATAACTCGTGTATTTACAAATAAACTCTCCAACTTTAATTTTTTTTTCAATTACACTTTTAGGATTATTTATTCTATTGCTTCTAAGCGTTCCAGTACAATAAGTTTTTTTTTCTAAAAGTTAACTAACGAAATTGACGCTATTATAATAATTGTCCATAAATAAGGAATGTCCCTTATAAAAATGATCCTCCATCAATTGTTCAACCACACACTCCGTGTGAGTCATATCAGAATTTACATTAGTGCCTTGACCAGTATATATTAATATTTTTTGAACCAACCCTATTGGTTCAGTAAGCATATGTAGTTTGACACCATATTTATGTCGCTTATTTTTTATATACCGTCTGAAAAGTAATCGCCCACGCCATAAAAAAATTATTAGTCACTAATAAATTGAAAAAATCGATCGGTTGATCACCTGTAGGTTGAACTTTAAGTCCGCAATTTTCGTTAAAAGGTATTTAACTTATACTAGTTTTGTCTTCTAATCATGTATAATTTTTTCGACTAGTTTTAGAAGCGGGAGCCTTCCTAATAGTTTGACTAGTTGTAGGTGAAGAATCAACAGAATCCGATTCAATGTCGTACGTTTGAACAACCATTTCATTCTCAGATTCATTTGGGGGATTAACCTGTCTAAGTATTGAATCATTTACAGCTTCGTCGTCGGCAGAATCACCTTCGCCTAAATCGATATCCGAAGAAAAGTTAAAATCATCATCAGAAGACAAAGGATCATCAAATAATTTCGATACTTTATTATCACTTAGACGTTGTTTTTTTTATTGGTGACATTTTATTCATATTTTTTTTTTGAGAAGTTGAGGTACCCGAAGGTCCAGCATCAACTTTCATTATTTACTAATAATAAATAATTATACTTACAAATGTATTTAGAATGAAAAAATCATTTTTAACATTTTATAAATTATTGTTAAAAAAAATACTTACAGAATAATTAGTATTCGCACAAAGAATATCTATTCTCAGAACAAAAAGAAATTAAATTTTTATTTTATTTTATTGTACAGATATTATTTGATACACACGAAAAGTAAGAGTACTATGTTATAATGGTTTTTGTGAATTGTGGATAGTATTTTTATAATTTATACATCGACAACTCCGTATAGGTACATATTGGTTAGATATGTTAAAATTAGCTATTGTAATATATGTTATTTGTCAGATATTTATGTTACACACTGTATATCATTTAAGAACCTACGCATATATTTTTTTATACTTTATAAATAATAATAATTTATATTACTTAATTTATAATATCATTTTAATTAGTAGTGTTTAATTTTATATTGTCAACGAGTTGGTCCATAGATACATGAATAATATCATTGTAGAAACTATAAATAGATTTGCTTATAACTATTAAATAATATTTTAATTAAATTCAATTTATTATAGACGATAATATTCAGTATATAAATGCTATTATTGAACTAATAATAATAAAATTAGTACCGTCTTTACATTCCGGGAAAAATTGAAATAACAAATGTATTTTTAGACCAAAAACAAAACCAAACATACCATTCATAATATATAAAATATATAAATTCGTAATGTAATCATAAATAGCCAGAAGCAAAAATTAATACGATCAAACAATCCCAGAAATCGATATGAGACATTTAAGTTAATAACTAATTTGTCGACTACGTGTCGACGCTGGCCACGTAAAACGCGTTAAAAGATATAATTTAGTTATTTTTTAATTTTTATTTAATATTCGTAATTTATCTAGATTTAATGTAAATTTTATGGTGCTAGGGTAGCGTGCGATCTACTAGCTTGTTTTTGGAAGTATAAAATTAAAAATATAAAAATCATCCACATAAAATAAGTTTCATTTTAGACAATTTAGTCGTCGTTAATTATGTTTGTCGCCCGCGTATCATTTAAAAATGCAATGAAAATTTGGTTAACTTTTCCTCCATATTTTCCATCTATACTGATCCAAATGTGACTGAAGCATAACCTCTCTTTTTCTTCAGTATGGATTTTTGCATCCAACCATGATCTTTTAACACCCTGTATGTGCGCACCTGTTAAGGGGTCAACATAATTTTCTTGATGATTGACAGTTTCATGAATGAACCCTTCTGATGTTAAACATCGGTATGAGGGCCACTCATTTGAGTGAATGACGGAGCCTCCTTTACATTCCCTCTTAATAATAGGTAAAAGAGTGTCCTTGTCACTTCGTTCTATGTAAAAATACTTACTGTCATTTTCTTGCTTGGGACCGAAAACCCACGGTCCATCAACCCTGACACCATGGTTATGGTTGTTTTGGACCTGTACCCCTCATCCGTATTTGCTGGTAGTTTATCTCCACCTAACATGCGACCATGGTTATATTTTCGACAACTGGTGAAGCGGGTTCAGAAGTGCCAAGCATTTTTGTTTTTTTTTTTTAAATACAGCAGTGCACACTTCAGGACACAAGTTATACCAATCGGTGATCGTTTTATTGGATCTGCCATTAAGATCTGCCACCTGAATGAGAGGTATTTCGATGACAAACGTGAACACTATTTCCATAATCTCGTTGTGTATTAAATTACATGTTATTATGCAAGGTCCGTAAAGTGAATAAAGGCATTTCCTTGGCGAACTGAACGAAAAGTTTGACAACCTTTTTTTGAACACCTAAATATAGGCACAAATTTACTCTTAAGGTGGGTTCCCACGGCGCGTGACTCGGCGAGCTTCGAGCCAAGTACGCTGGTTCGGTACACTACACGCGCCGTGGGAACGAGCGTTGCCAGAATTTGATAATGATTAAACCGTACAGTGTTACTAGTATTACCGTATTTCTAATAAATTTACCGTACATATAAATTATATTCATTACTCGGACCTCGCTTCGCTCGATCCTCACAAATCGGGGATAATTATTATTGATTATAAAAATCAACAACTGAGTACTGAGGAGCTTTTTATTTTTTTATTTTAAAACAAAATGTAAATATCTTTAAATAGTTCAAATTAAACACAACAAAACATATAAAATTAAACAAACGTTAACCGACTAGGTATACAATACAAAATGTAAATATCTTTGAATAGTTCATATACACAATAAAATATATAATAATAATTATATAATATAAAATATATACCTTTTTTTAATTTGTACTGACTAGGTACATGAATTATGATATAAATTAGTCTTCAATAACAAAATCTTGCAACTCGTATTTTGAGTCAAGTCTGTTGCAATTGGGTATAGATTAGATGATGTCATTCTTGCAAGCATATCTTTAATAGGTTTGAAACTAATGCAATTTCCATTATCTTTTTTTATGGATTCGCTTGAAATTACTGTTGCTGATACCGTGCTAGTTATTAATTTGTTTCTGGATTTTGTTTTTACTGAATTTATTTTGCTAAATATTCTTTCACATGATGCATTTGAATGTGGAAGGCATAAGACCGATATGGAAAATACTGCAAGATCTTTAAATTTGTCACATTCCAAGTCTTTTATGCAAGTCCAAAATCTATCAGGTTCCTTTTCATTTATTATATTTTCACTTAATTTATCAATTTTTTGTATAATAATATTATCTTCTGTATTTAACATTCTAGGAAGATGTTGCATAAGATTATATATTGAAGGGTCTCTCTTACTAATTGATAAAGCAACTGACGGTTTTAAAACATTTAATAATGGTAAAATAGGGTTTGAAAAGTCATACCTTTTTTTTAATTTGTACGCAACTTACTTTTAAAAAGTCAATACATCTAATATAAAATTCATTCAGTAAATCTGGTCTTTTTGTAATTGAATCTGTTTTAATATGATTTAAAACTTTTACACCTAGATATACAGTTGATGCTTTTAAAAAATGATTTTCATCACTAGGATTTATTTTTCTTAAATCAGTTTTCATAACATAATCTCTTTTCATATAGCATAGTGATATTTCTTTAAAAACGAGTTCCATTTTTTCATTTAATGTTGTCAATACAACATTTTCTGTTTGGAAAAATTGATTCAAAGAAGTGAATTTTGGAAGAACCCACTCTAAAAAGTAAAAATAAGCCTTAGTAAAAGGATCGTTTAATTGTAAGTAAATATTTTCTGCTGAAATTAATTTTTCAGAGAGCCATCTATCAGTGAAATATAATTGTAATGCATCCCATTATTCAACAATTCTTTGCACAACAGATGAAAGTGATAGCCATCTTGTTTGGGATGGATGCAGTATTTTGTGAACATTTAAGTTTAAAAATTGTTGAAATTGCACAAACTGACTTTAGCACTTGGAGCTATGACTAAAAAAGTTGTAAATATTACGGGCCAAGTCTTCACACCTTCTGGGTAGGCTCTTACAAGCTTCATTGCAGCATAGATGAATTGAATGACAGATGCACTTTATAATAAAAATTCTAGGAAAATATAACTGCATTCTACTTGACATAGAGTTTTGACTACCCATCATAGTAGAACAGCCGTCCGATCCAAAACCAAGCAAATTATCTAGATTTATATTATATTTTTTGAACGATTCAATGCAAATATTAAAAAGATTTTCAGCAGTCACACCTTTGTCTACAGTATCCAAACTATTTGTATTAAATACTTGTAATAATTCCCAGAAACGTGAGACAACTATTTTACTTTCATAATCATAAAATCGTACTACAACACACATAGTTGATTGGCATGCTATGTCTGTAGACTCATCTACCATTATTGAAAATTTAGAAATATTTAATTTATCACATAATATTTGTTTTTCTGCAGGGAATATTACATTTTTTATAATATTAGTCGCTTTTGTACGTTTTAGTTTCATTTTTCGACATATGGCTGAGTCTGAAAATATTTCCTTTAATAAAGGAATTAAATGGCCGACAAGTAAAACGCACAATTATGCTCTGCTAATAAACCACACAGTTTTATTTCTACAGTTTTTACTTTATCAGCAATTGGGTCTGTCGCATTTGATATAAATGTGGAAAAAATATTTTGTGAACCTTTTGTGGCATTTGCCGCGTTTTCGTGAGCTTTACTTGTAGCATGTTTCTTTATATAACTTAATTCTGATATAAAACTAACCTGACATTTGATGCATTTGGCTTTGAAAGAATTATTTTTCTCGGGTTTAAGCCAACCTTTGAACAACTTATCACTCTCCCACTCACAACGGTATTTTTGCCTTCTGTGCTTAGGTTTCTCATCGTTACCGAGTTCATTTCCCATTGCCCTCTTTTTTTGTGGAGTGGAAGGACACTGATCATCAGATAAATATTATTTTAATTAATATTATTTTTTTATATGAAATTATTATTATTTATTCAATGTACTTCAACTAATCGATTCGACCTTTATTAAAAATTAACAAACCTGTGGAGTATCCTCGATGTCAGACATAGCTTCTATAATTTCAAACTTAGAGCTTTTTACTTCAATAAGACAGCTGCTGTAGGCAAATTGAGTCGATGAAAATGAAATAACGATTGACGGTGAAACTGTTATCAGCGGCAGGTTAACCAGCGGTTAACCAGGTTTGACAGCGTCAAAATGTCGAATTATCGAAAAACCCATGACAAAGTTTAATATTAACTAGAAATATTTTAAATTTTAAGAATTATTATTATTTACTATTATTTATTTTATCAATATAAATTCACAATATCAGTTTACCATATTATATTCTTATCACAATTCATAAAAAAAAAAATTCAGGTAACAAGCTGCAGCTGTAAGTACCGTACATTTCTGTACGGCTTTCAATGTATTACCGTACACCGTACAACGACCAAATTTACCATATTAGTACGGTCCAAACCGTACGTCTGGCAACACTGGTGGGAACACTTTTGCTCGTCTAATTCCCACACTTTGGGATGAGGTTTGATGAGTCTTAACAATGAAGCATGGTAACTTTCAACGAAGTTATTTGTTCGGATATCTTTTTTAAAAACTGTTATTGCCGTAGGTCCCATCGTTTCAAACCAATATCTCCAAATATAATCGAATAAAAATTCCTCAAGACACATCATTAAATTGGGAAATTGGTTCACATAATCAACAATTGTTTGAAATCCATCCTCCATTGATGGGATATCATCAGTTTTTACTGCAGGCAAATATGGTAAAGCCAATACCTGTAAGTAATGAATCTAACTTAATTTATTTGTTAAATTATGAAAAGTATTATTTTATAGTTTTAATATTCAAAAATTACCATTCTCAACACTCTGGCAGCAATTGGATTTTTAGTAATCAAGTGGTAAATACTAGTTTTTTTATTTCTAATAAAACGTATTATTGCCTAAAAATAAAATGTTAACAATTGCGTTCTTTAATTTTCATGAAAAAAAACTAATAAGTGTTTGAACTATATTTTATAGATATCTGGCAAAAATGAAAATAATACCCTTGTTGATCGCTTTCAGGAAATATAGTTTTTATAGCTTTCATCAATCCATATTCATAATCGGTTATTATTGTGAGTTGGCTGTATGTTAGTGGTAAAACATTTCTGATGTATGACAGCAACTCAACATATATTTCTTCTGTCTTCCCTGATATAATTGCATATACCAATGGAAAACTCTATAACCAAGTATGTGCATTATTAAATAATTGTTTATATTATTTCTTGTTATGATTTTTAATTATTTGCTATATTGTAGATATTGAAATCTTGGAAGATTCCAGGTGCAGAATAAACATTTTCTGAAGATTTGGAGCTAAATAAAAATAATATACAGGGTGATAGATTGACTTTTTTCATTTTTTATTTTATTTATTTTAACTTACTACCATAATATTTATTATATTATAATTTATTTTATTTATATTATTTATCTAATAATGTCAAATATTAGATTAAAAACATTAAAGGTACCATATAATATCGATGTAATTATTTACTATTTTAAATTTTGAACATCGTTATCATTATATGTACGCATATCTTTAAATTACAAGACACCTACAAATTAGTAACTCCAATTATTAAACTATAATGATGATCAGGAAATGAAAACACACTGAATAAATTTTTTTTTTTTGTATTTTATATTAATTTGTTATAAGGCATATAGGCATGTTAAGGCTGCGGCAGTTGCTGCGGCGGTTGCTGCTGCTGTAGCTCCGGCTGCTGCTGCTGCTGAGCAGCCAGGGCGGCCTCCTCCCTCAACTTTTTTGCAAGAGCAATGGCCGCTTCTGCGGCCTTCTCTGCCCTGGCTGCTCTACTTGCAGCCTCAGCGGCAGCATCCGTGGCCGCTGCGGCGGCGCGCTTGGCGTAATGGCACTGTGTGGCGGTATGCCCCCGCTTGAAACAAACTATGCATTCTAGAAAATCAAATGAATCAAAATTAAAACATATCCATGATAAAATGTTAATTCGTTTTTAATTTAAACAATTATTTATAACCAATGGTAATACGTTATACGTATCACATTATGCAAGTATATAGGTATATTTAATAATAAATAAATAGATCATTAATAAAATATATTAAAATAATCAATTTTATACAGATTTCAATATAGTTGAAGATGAGCTAGTATTTGATGGTATGGAAGTGTTAAGTGCTGATGATAGTAATGATTTGGATATGGAATATGAAGTACCAAAAAGTAGAGAAAGTATGCCAGGTAGCTGGAAAAGAAATGTCAATCAGAAATTAAGAATGAAAGGAGACCCATATTTAGGATATAGCAGGTCAAGAATAAATCAAGTTTTACATAATGTTGACTGAGTAGGTAAAAATATTAGACCAGCTTGTGCAAGTGAAAAATCACAAAAAAGGAAATGCAATGAAGTAGCTGAAGTATATAGATTAAAAATATTTAATCGTTTTTGGAAAAACTTGAACTGGGATGAAAAAAAAACTTATGTAACTTCTTTAATAATAACCACTTCTGTGAAACAAAGAACTGTAGAATCATCACGAAGGAACAGCACTATGTCTTATAATTTAAAAATTCATGATGCATATTAGTGTGTATGTAAAACAATGTTTTTAAATACACTTGGGTTAGGTGAAAAACAAGTTCTAACTTGGTGCCTAACTGAAAAAGATAATGAGATGAATTATGAGAAAAATAAAGAAAATAACAAAAGCTCTACTTTAAGAATTACTCCAGAAAAAAGAAAAAGGATATTTGTAACTGAATTTCTTAACAAATTACCAAAACTACCCTCACATTATTGTAGGAAATCTACCTCTAGATTATATTTTGAGCCATATGTCAAATCTAAGTCTCAATTATACAGTATGTACAAAATAAAGTGTGATGAAGAAAATAAACAACCAGTGTCTAGAAAAATATTTACTGATATTTATGAAAAAACCAATTTTTCTGTGTATCACCCAAAAAAGGATCAATGTGACATTTGTTGTTCTTATCAAACAAAAAATATTGAAGAGAATGATTGGAGTAAACATATGAAGAATAAAGATCGAAGTAGGGAAGAAAAAAAACTAGAGACAAAGAAAAAGCTATGCTTGATGATATTATTGTATTCACTATGGACCTCCAGGCAGTAAAAATTTGTCCATATTTAAAAGCAAGTGCTTTATATTATAAGAGTAAATTATGTGTACATAATTTTACAATGTATAATTTATCCTCTCGAGACTGCACATGCTATTGGTGGGATGAAACACAGTCAAACCTCTCAGCATCATCTTTTGTTAGTTGTGTAATTGATCAAATAACTGAATTTAATTTAAAAAATCCATTTAAAAATATTATACTTTGGAGTGATGGTTGCTGTTATCAAAACAGAAATTGTGTCTTATCTAATGCATTATTGGAGTTTGCTATTAATAATAAAATTATAATTGAACAAAAATACTTAACCAAAGGCCATACACAGATGGGATGTGACTCTGTCCATTCAACAATAGAAAATAAATTAAAAAATACTGACATTTATTTACCTTCAGATTATATGAAAATAACTAAAAGTGCCAGGATTAAACCCATATCGATACAATGTAAAATACTGTGATGTAACATTTTTCAAAAAATATGAACTTGAATCATACAGGTTTGATACTATTAGACCTGGTAAAAAGCCTGGAGATCCTACTGTTACTAATATAATGGCTATTAAATTTTACTTTTTTGAGATACGACCTATTAGTCGCCCATTGACGATATACGTCTTAAATAAATAATAAAATTAAACATAATAAATAATCTATAACTAAAATTATATAATAATTTAAAACATAGACATTTTTACAAAAATCGTCGTCGGCCAGTAATTAAATTACAAAAATCTGTTGGGCAACAAAAAGTTTTCTCTTTGAGAGATTTTTATCGCCCAGTATATTAGTTGAAATATCCACTGAATGCACATGAATATAAATTGTCCGTAGATAGAACTAGACTATAGAAAACCAATAAGTTGGTATCATATGATAATATATACTTACTATTTCTGTTAGGGGCTTTACCGCCACCACGACCACCGCCGCCACCACCACGACCACCGCCTCCACCACCACGACCGCCGCCTCCGCCACCACGACTGCCGCCACCTCCACCACCATAATCGTAAATGTATGTTGGCATCTAAACATAAGTTAAATTATAGGCATAAAGTTTATATAATAAATGAGACAAAATATTTCAATATTTATGCACTATACTACAATAAGTTAGTTATTTATATCAAATTAATGTTGTTATTTTGGAATATAAATATTACGATGAATAATTTCAATTTCAAAAATAAAAATAATAAATTTAACAATATTTACAACACGATCAATATTAGTTGTATATTCAACCACAATAGGTACGCTGAAAGTTAAATACTTAGTTATCCTATTTACCAATTAATGTAATAAATTTGAATTTATAATAACCAAGGAAAATTAACTGTTACTTTTAAATTGTACAGAATTATGAGGACGCTATGGTATGCACTTTCATAATACATAATACCTTATATAATCATAGATATGTTTGAGGATAAATCGTTATCGTTACGCGATTTCATAAAAATTTAAAACTCAAACGTTCAAAACATTTTTCCTATAATGACGCTTCAAATTTTCTCTATAGCTTTTTGAAGCAAAACTTATGGAAAACTTAGTGTTGGATTTTTTTACCGACACTTTAAAAAAAAATTCGCATAAAAACCGAAAATTTCAGTGGTCTATAAATAACTCAAAAAAAGTCAAACATTTTTGAAAATTTAACTGTATATAGATAACACTAACATAAATATTTGGTAAAAATTTCAAGTATTTACATTGATTAGTTTTTACGGTTAAGTATTTAGTTTCTTTTAACAAGAAGAATGTGAACGTGAGCCTAAATGTGGCCCTGCATATTATTCAAAAATAATAATTGATTATTTTGTAATACAATCATTAAATGTATTTAAAATTGAACTTGGGAATAAAGATAAGTAAAATATAAAATATATAAAATATTAGAGGTAGTCATCAATATTGTACTTACATTTATATTGTGTTTTAAATTAAATTTTAAAATTTTAAAATTAAAACTTTTAATATTGACGACCGTTCCGCGTGATCGCAAAATACAGAATGACACGGTCACCGGGTGGCGGCTATCGGCTCTATTTCAACATTTTCAACGGCTACGCGGCAAAATACATTTTTAGCGCTTTGCCTCAGACGAGTATGACGTATCCTAGCGGCGAACATTCGCACTCAATTTTGACAAATTCCCGCGTTCATGACCCGTATAAACGTGGTTTAATTTAATTTGCTAGCTGTTTTTAAATTATTTTACCGATTTCCGGCCGTCGCTTATTACTTGTAAATTAATAATTATATCATGGCCTTATAATAGGTTATATACAGTGTTCGGATTAAATAAGTATTTTTTTATCTAGATAAAGATAAAGATGATGCAACTCAAAAGTATTTAAATAGAGATGAAAGATGACTAAACTCATATTCATCTAGATTCTAGATAAAGAGATAAAAAAAAGATAATTTTTTTTAATAATTTTAAAATAGCTGTACCATAATCTGACTTAACAATATAGTTTTTTTTTGTTTTTTTTTAGTATGTAAAAAATATTATTATATGTTAATGGATCAACATATTATACAGAACAAGTGAATCACATTTTTGACCCAATCAAAATACTTGAAAATTGTATACAAAGTTCCTCATATTAAAAAATTATAAGAATACATAGGCACAATTTTTTTTATTAGCATTTGAAGTTCAAATTTTGACAAAAATTTGTCAAAATCATGAATATTTGCAAATTATTTTGTAGTTCAAAATTCATAAAATTGTTTGTATTTATATCTAAAGTTAAAGTCAAAATTGATTAACCATGCCTTTTGCAAATGCGTCCTAATTGAAAAATAAAATATTTGTTTCAAATTAGAATGTATGGCAATATTTAAATATAATTTATCCTAGACTGACAAATCATCTCCGTCCAGAATCGTTTTTCGTATACAATGATTTTACCCAGGGCCTGATTAACCAATAGGCTTAGTAGGCTACAGCCTAGGGCGCCAATTGGTCAACGTTAAATTGGGGGCGCCACAACATTTTTTTTTTACGAATGTAGAATTTTTGCTAACCCTAGACTACTGGTGACCAACTCCTTAATCAGGCCCTGATTTTACCAATCATTGCATTCAAATTTAACCTACCCTAGTCCGAGGTCCACCCCACCCCCTAATGTACAGCAGAGCGGTACCCATTTGCCGACTTTTTTTTTAAATTTAAGTATATTTTAATTGGGCAATAGGTTCTTACATAATAATTAATAAATAAAAATAATAATAACATTTTTTTATAATAGACATAGCCAACAGATTATAATAAAATTAAAAAATTTGAAAAATGTATATATTGTATAATCTAATAATAATACATAATATATGTTTTAACGGTAGCGTTTTGAAATTTTATTATTTTTCTGACTTATTAACAAATGCCGAAATCGATAACGTGATACACTGATGACTGAAGACAGTGAAGACAGAAAAATGAATAAATGACAATTGATTATCGAAAAACAGATTACATAGACAACACACTCAACAAACCAAACTATAAATAAAATCTAAAATATTTCGAATGCGTATTGACTACCTATATTGGTATATTGTGTATATTGTGTTTGTCGCTGATAAGTCATAGGCTGTAACATTGTCAGTGTGTTTTGTGGGCTTCGGCGACCGATTTTTTTATTTAAGTTGTAACTATATACTTCATATTTTAATTGTATAAAATATAAATAGTCCATAATAGACAACCGTCGATAATAACCAGACAACAGCAAGCATCTATTCCTAAAATAGACGAATTGTACATTTTAATTTCTACAGGCTACGACATGCGACAATGGGAAATGAGTAAACACGGTCGTTATTTTACGTTAGTTGTACATATTATTATAAATTAGATTATTTATAAAAAATACATTAAAAAAAATTTAAAAAATCGTTTGGCCAATTTTTACGATTTTCATCAATAAAAAAAAGTCGGTTAGTGGATACCGCTCTGCTGTACATTAGGGGGCGGGGTGGACTTTGGACTAGGGTAGGTTAAATTTGAATGCAATGATAGGTAAAATCATTGTATACGAAAAATGATTCTGAACGGAGATGATTTGTCAGTCTAGAATATATTATATTTTAATATTATTATTAGGGCAAAAAAAATTTTTTAGAAAAATTGAAAATTTCTGTTGTCTATAAAGTTTAAAAAAAGTCAAAATTCTTTGAAAATTTATCTGTGTATGGAGAACGCTAATATAAACATTTGGTGAAAATTTCAAGTATTTACATCGATTAGTTTTTGAGTTATAGCAAAATAAAAAATTTAAATTTGACGAAAACTGGTTTTGCGTAAAAAATCCCGTTTTCCCTCATTTTTTTAGGGGTTTTCCCGATTCATTTAAAAATATTGAAGATTTTTAACTTTTGACCCCCCCCCCCCCAAAGTACCAACTAGATTCAATTTCCTTTTCAAAGAGGGGCTGAGGTCAAAAATCGAAGCATTTTTACTGCTCCAAATGTTGTCGACAGACACAAAAAAAAAAAACACACATCATTGTAAAATCAATACATTCATCACTCCGTTCAGAATCTAAAAGTAGATGAATTTATTTAGATTAGTAAACTATTTATCTAAGATGAACGTGAAAAACGGCGCATGGGTACCTGCACGCGGCAGTACGAAAACATGGTCCCCTGGGCTGATCGGTCGTATATTACTATGTCCCCGAAAGCTTTGTACAAAATGAAATTATAAACTTTCGATAGAAAATTTTCCTGGCTTTCCGAATATATTGGTTTCCGGAAATATATTCCGGAACATTGTCAAAAAAAATAAAAACGGCGCGGACCCTGGACGTTCAGTCGCTTATTGCTGTACAACCGAGACCCGTGTGCACTCTATATTTATATTTAGCACGTAGAGAATTTTCCTGGCTTTCCGAATATAATATCAAATTTTTTCTCCACCTTCAGGAACATTGTCAAATTAATAACCGCGCGCCCGCCAGTACCGAAAGATCGTATGCATCTAGGTACTTATAATATTATACACAGTACATTATATTATAATACTAAAATCAGTATTCACTGGGTGAATTACATGGCGCTATCTTGTGCTATAATGTAATTTAAGCGTATGGCGCCTTGAAAATAATAAACTGCAACCAGGCGTACAAGGTTTCTTATCACTAGGCGTCCGGAAAGATAGTCCCCTAGCACGGTTAAAGATATAATGGTTACTCAACGAGCGTGGAATTGTCGTTTTCAATATTACTTTGGTGATAACAACAATTCTGCAGCGCTCTATAACAGCAGTGGAATACTTATGTACTATTGTATGATAGAAATAGAACTATATCACAGAATAGATTAAATTAAATTTTATTGACAATCGCAATTTCAAAATATATACCTTATACCTATGTTAATGAATGTGAAATTTTAATTTTAATTTAGTGTTTTACAGGACACCCTTTTTTTGCATTAATTTTAAGAATTTACAATGAACAATAAGGAGTAAGGACAACCAATTAGGTATTACACAAAATAATAATCTAACAATTAACTATAAAAACAATATAAATATTATTATATTTATACAATTATGTATTCACTAGTTTAGAAAGCTTTTTCTTAGTTTTATTTAATTTTTTGTTATTTTGATTTTCAATGTAGCTATACTGGCGCATTCTCATAACCAAGTAATAAACAGTAATATCAGTTAGCATTGATGTTCGATGATCTACACAAGGAAATGTAATGTGGACATTATTTTTAAAGAAATCTTCACATGTTTTATCAAACACATTCAATTCATCTGCAAATTTATTAAATGAATGCTCGAGTGACTTCAATATATTGAAGAGATTACTATCTGGATGAGTAAGATAACCTCTACTTTTTGCAATGACTAATTCTGCCAATGTTCCAAACTTGGTTGTGTTTAAATTTTTTAAACCATTTATGCATTGTACACATTTTGTTTTTCTTATCAAGCGTTTTGCTATGTATCTGTTAATTACGTTTAAAATAATTATTATATTTATATTATAACAAAAATAATTACTTTTTCTATTTACCCAGCTAAATAATATACAATACAATCAAAGACTGTTGAATCAGAATAATTATGCTCCAAGAATATATCATCTAGATCCCAGCATTCTTCGTCAACAATATTATTAATACCCATGTTTGTAATATGTCTTCCTTTTTAAAATGGTATTGACATATCCTAGATTTGTCTGCTAATGTAATACCTAAAGCTTTCTCCCATTTAATTTTTAAGGAAATTTCCTTTGGTACCCCAAACGTACTGGTTTTTAAACCTTTATAAGAGCAGAAAGATAAGCAACACGACATAATTTTTATAAAAAACACTATGCCAATTATAATGTAAAAATACTTTAAAAACGTGCATGAAATAATTATTTTTAAAACTAAAAATAATAATCACGATTAAAAATTAAAATATAGATTTATATTATCGGTGCCCCCTCCCCCCTCACAACAGTTCAAAACTGATCATTTATTTAATCAATTTATTTAATCATGATCGTAATGACATTGATTAAATTTTGAATTAAATTCTTAGTAAATATTAGTGGTAATGGTTGTGTGCTTAATAAGCATTAAGCACTACTTATATAATTTAAATTAGGCTGGAATATATTTTCATATAATATTTTAATATGGCATTGTTTTCACGGATAGAGAGCGCACTAAGTTAGTTAAACAGCTGATTCTGAAAGTAATTTCAGTAGTCGTGTGATATCGCTTATAACATAGCCCGTCGCGTAACCATAATATCTTTAATCGTGTCCCCTAGCTATGGTCCCCTAACTTCACACTCGTATGTCAAACACTATATTATACGTATTATCACTTATCAGTTTCAAATTTTATTTTATCTCTTTAGATTCTGAACGAAGTGATGAATGTATTGATTTTACAATGATGTGTGTTTTAGATTCTGAACGGAGTGAAGAATGTATTGATTTTACAATGATGTATGTTTTTTTAGATTCTGAACGAAGTGAAGAATGTATTGATTTTACAATGATGTGTGTTTTTTTTTTTTGTTTTTGTGTCTGTGTACAGCATAACTAGTCGAAATAATGCTCCAATTTCAAACAATGGGAGTGGTTTCCGATGTAAAAGTGAATATCCTTGGTGCATTATAGAGGTAAAAAGTTAACATTTTCCAACAGTTTTCAAAAAAATCGAGAAAAACAAAAAAAAAAATGACGGAAAAACGGCAATTTTTACGCAAAACCAGTTTTCGACCAAATCGATTTTTTTTTATTGTTGTAATTCAAAAACTAATAACTGAAAATACTTGAAATTTTCACCAAATGTTAATGTCAGTGGTATCTGTATATAGTTAAATTTTCAAAAAATTTTGACTTGTTTTGAATTATTTATAGACCACTGAAATTTTCGATTTTTTTGAGAAATTTTTTTTTAAGTGTCGATAAAAAATTTTTGGATGACCAAAAAGTTTTGAAAATTTAATACAAGGTTCCTTATGAGTTGTTTTTATTGTAGTTAAAAAAAATTAAAAATCGTTAGTCACAATTTTTTTTTATAAGCGTTTATAGTTCAAATTTTTACGAAATCTGTCGAAAACGCGAAAATTTGCAAGTAATTTTGAAGTTGAAAAATCATAAAATTTTTTTCTTTTATAACTAAGTTTTGAAAATTTGGTACAAGGTTCTCCATAAATTTTCCTTCAAGTATCTGTAAAAAAAACTCTACCGGACTCAGACAAAAATTTTTATGAGTGTTTGAAATTTAAATTTTTACAAAACTGCGTTAAATAACAGTTAAGCCTCAAACGATTTTTGATATTTGTTATTATTCAAAAAGTATAAGTCGTAGATACTTGAAAATTTTACCAGTTATTTAGATTGGCATTTTCTTTACATGATTTAATTTTCAAAATATTTTGAGTTTTTTTGAGCTATTTATAGATAACTGAAATTTTAAATTTTTCTGAAAAATTTTTTTTGAAGTGTCGATAAAATTTTTTTGGCCCTATCAAAATACCTGAAAATTTTATACAAAGTTCCTCATATGTTATTCTTATAGTGATTAAAAAATTATGAATATTTGCAAATTATTGTGTAGGTATAATTCATAAAAATGTTTGTATAGATAGATACCTATCATTGCATTCAAATTTAACCTACCCTAGTCCGAGGTCAAACCCGCCCCCTAATGTACAGCAGAACGGTACCCACTTGCCCACTTTTTTTTTTGTAAATATTATTAATTATTATATTGAAAAGTAATAATAAAAAAAGTATTTTTAATTTAAATAAAAATATTTTACCGTGATTTCAGATTTTAACTCCTTATTCAAAGCCTTGCAAACTTCTTGTACACATCTGAAAACAGTTTGAAGTTTTGAACGGAAAACCTAAATAAATATGATAAGCTCTTAAAGCTATCTCCCTAGGCTAAAAATCTTAAAGTTACAGCCAGCCTTTCTTGAACAGGAATACACTTTCTCATGTTTGTATCATTTTTTGATATTATTGGACCAATTTTTTGAATAAGGTATTCAAAATCTGTGGCAGACATCCTACAAAAGTTTTGGAATTTTTTTGATGGTCCTCGTCTTAAATCTTCTAATAAATTCGTTGCATTGTATCTAAAATATAATATTATTTTAATTGATGTTATTTACTGCAAGTTAAATCACTAGCTTATAATATATAATTAAAAATATTATAAACTGTTATGACCTTATATATAAATTTAAAGTTTAAAATTGTCTTCATACTCGTAAATATATTTATATTAAAAAACTAAACATTGATATAAATAAATTAACATATGCGTATTTACTTATATATAAAAAATATATTTATGTAAATATTCAAATAAAAAAAAAACTTGAAATTAATAATTATTATTTTAAGTTACCTAGTACGGCTTTTATAAATATCATGCATCCAGTATCTTCTTTCCATGGATTTTCTTTTTTCTTTTTGGGTTATTTTTCTTTTAAATACTCGCCACTTACCATTACAAAATACGCATCTGCGCAAGCAGCGACTTGCGTCTGATCTAGAGCACTAGCAATTTTGAACTGAGAAATTTGGTAACTTTATTTTCCTCAAAAAAGAGGGAGTTCTGAACGGCTCGGATAAGCTTGTGACTCGCCAAGTCACGCGTCGTGGCCGTGGGAATGATAAAGATATTTTAGGCTCGTGATATGCCGAGCATATAATATGTAGGATCGGTACAAAAACTGCGCTGCTCGAAGCTCGCCGAGCCACGCGCCGTGGAAACCCGCCTTAACGTTAACGTTATTAACGATAAATTACCGATAAAGAACTGGATAGTAAGTTATGGCTAGAGATCACAGGAAGAGCACATGTATGCGGTAGATCGCACGCTAGTACGCTACACTAACACCAATCATATTATTTTATGAAAAAAGTTGTTCATTTTTACTGTGTATTAAACTTAAAATACAATTCATTATTAGATTCTGAACGAAGTGATGAATGTATTGAAGAAAATGATGTATTGTTTTTTTTTTTGCAAATATCCTTGGTGCATTATAGAAGTCACAAATAAACATTTTCCAACAGTTTTCAAAAAATTCGAGAAAAATAAAAAACAAGTAACGGAAAAAACGGGAATTTTACCCAAAACCAGTTTTTGATCATATCGATTTTTTTTATGGTTGTAACTCAAAAATTAATCACTGTAAGTACTTAAAATTTTCACAAAATATTTGTATTAATGTTATCTAAACACAGTTAAATTTTAAAAAAACAACTGAAATTTTCGATTTTTCTGAGAATTTTTTTTTAAAGTGTCGATAAAAAAATTTGGATGCCCAAAAAATTTAATAAAGGTATCACATAAGTCGTTTTTAGTGAAGTTAAAAAAAAATCAAAAATCGTTAGTCATAATTTTTCGTTTATAACCATTGTTTATAGTTCAATTTTTTTCGAAATATGTCAAAATCGCAAAAATTTGCAAGTTAATTTTGTAGATGAGAAATCATAATTTTTTTTTGTATTTATAGTTGAAAAATATAACACTAAGTTTCCTATAAATTTTCCTTCAAGTGCCTACAGAGAAAACTCTAAGCATCATTATAGAAAATATTTTAATTTTTAAGTGTGTTTGAATTTTAAATTTTTACGAAATAGCGTAACGATAACGATTTATCCTCATACAATTTTAAATATTTGTAATATTTAAAAATTAGAAGTTGGTAGATACTTGAAAATTTCTCTAGTTATTTAGATTGCCATTTTCTTTGTATTGTTTAATTTTCTATAGACATTTATAGACATTTGAAATATTCGTTTTTGTTTAGTTTTTTTTATAAATACTGATAAAATTTTATTGGCTGAGTTAAAATACTTGAAAGTTTAATACAAAGCTCCTCATAAGTTAGTATTATAGGGATTCAACAATTATAAGAATTCCTTATCATAATTTATATCATTATTAATATTAGCATTTGCATTTGAAATTCAAATATTGACAAAATTTTTTAAGATCATGAATACTTGCAAATTATTTTGTAAGTATAATTCATAAAATTTACTTGTATAAATATTTTTTTGGTAATTTCTTAATTTCAGATAAAGACATAAAAGACAATAATACCACCACAAGTAGACAAGAGTCAGCTTCAATCCTGGTGGTGCAAGTTTTTCATGAGTATACCTCAAACAGTCCAGGTGTCCATCCTCAGTGGATTTTACTCACGTGTATTAACGGGATTATAAGACATCAGAAATTGGCAAGAAAAGGACATACAGTTAGCAAGAATATGCAACGTAACAATCAAATATATACTAAAAGAAAACGGAGTGATATTTGTAAGAAACAAACAGACAATTTTAGGTTAATATTACCACAAAACGTCCAAAACAGATAGCCACAATCAAATACAAATGTTACAAGTCATCCAACATCAGTTGCTCCATCAAAAGATTTAAATCTGGTTGAATGTTAATTTGATTAACTTATTTGTACAATGATAAGATAAGTGATTTATTTTGAACTTCTAATATAAAGTTTTATTTTATAGTTTTAATTTTCTTTCGTATAAATATTAATCATAGGTAGCCAAAATAGAGCAGTTAACAATCATAAGCATGATACGAGGTATGTTCAAAAAGTTCCCGAATTTTTCAATTTTTTATTTATGGTGCTTACTTACAAGCTATTGAGACTTATCACCCTCGAAGTATTCTCCCTCTTGGTTAATACACTTTTGCCAACGACGTTTCCATTGTTGAAAGCAATCCTGGAAAGCGGTTTCTGGAATTGCTCGTAACTCTGTTAGCGAATTTTCTTTTATTTCGTCTATCGTAGAAAATCTTTGTCCTTTTAACGGATATTTTAGTTTTGGAAATAAAAAAAAGTCTGCTGGTGCCAAATCGGGAGAATATGGTGGATGAGGAAGCACGATCATGTGATTTTTCACGCAAAAATCACGAATTAACAGGGAAGTGTGAGCCGGAGCATTGTCGTGATGAAGAAACCATGAGTTTTTTTTCCACACTTCAGGCCTTTTTCTCGAAGACGTTTTAATACTTCTAGATAGTACCATCGGTTAACAGTTTGTCCTGCAGGTAGAAATTCGTGATGAATAACTCCTACGGACGTCCTGAACGTGGGTCGTCATCAACTGATTCCCGACCGTCTTTAAAGCGTTTAAACCAGTCGTAACACTGTGTACGTCCTAAACACTGATCACCATAAGCATTTTGCAACATTTTGTGAGTCTCAGTAAAAGATTTACAAAGTTTAACACAAAATTTTATATTAATACGTTGTTCGTGAAAATTACTCATCTTAAAAATCGCACAATACACACGACTCGTCTACTTTGAACGCGCACAGTTAATGATTCGATAGCAATAAACATTTGGGATTTAATTGAAAAGATAGCTGCTTGTCTCTATTTTATTTTGATATCATAACATTTACAATAATGTAATTTTTCTATTTTTAGAAACGATAGTTCGGGAACTTTTTGAACAGACCTCGTATTTTACCTATTATACAAATCAGAGTTTCTCAACCTAATGGTCTCAATCTCAAGGGCTTAGAAAAACTGAATAAAAAAATAGTATAAACATGACTTATCTAGTATCGCCGCAAATTTTTCCACCGCTTGCGATGATAACGTATCTTGTGGCCCGACATTTATACAATATAAATATGTGAAAAGCCTAGACTATATGAATTAATATAAATAAATAATGTTGGTTAATACATTTTAAAAATATAACTAAAAAAAAAAAGAAAAAAAAATGAGCAAAAGAGCATGCAAAATAATTTTTGATTTAAAATAATAGGATGACAATATATCTAATTTTGAATGAAGTTGGATAAACTTATGCTAAGCTGCATTCTATTAATAATAATAGGTAGTTACATATAATAATACCTGATGGAAGTCTGTTATTTGTAACACTTAAAGTACCTATTATATTATCTATATTGAATAAGGAAATTATTTACTTTATGAAAGTAATGATATATAAGCTGTTAATGTACAAAATACAAATAAATAATAATGTTAAAATAGTTTTACAAAAACATGGTATTTGTGTCTATAGTTATGTCAATGAGTAAAAACACTTAAAACTCAAATGTATAGTACTTCCTAATCAAACAATTATTAATTAGGAGTGCACATACTATGAATAAATATTAAGATATATAACCAACAATTCATCTAAGAACCAACTTATTATTAAAGTAAAAATTAAAAAATATAAGTTTTACTTACGTTAACATGCTGAACCAAGCACCAACTTCCATGCAGAGCGACAAACGTAAATTTATCGTTAAAGTTGTTATAATAACGGTTATTTAAGCCTTAAGGTGTCAATTACATAGCATTTTTCCAGTCGTTTATAGTTTTATAGCTACATAGCATACATTTTGTGTATGTTTGAAATTTTAAATAGTATTATTTTTACTACAATCTTCTTACAATGTATCAAAGCATGGAAAGATATCCAAAAGGTTAAGTCTATATTACTTTCTAATACTATTAAATTAGTTTTAATTGTGTTATTTTATAAGCGTGTTTAAAGTTAGTGTTCATTTTTATGAAATATGTGAAAATTGCGAAAATATGCAAGTTGTTTTGTTAAAAATTCATAAAAAAGTTTGTATAAGTAGTTAGATAAGAGATGAAAATTCTAAAATACAAAATATTTGAAATAATTCTAAAATACAAAATTTTCCACAGTTTGGCTTATAATAATTATAAAAGTACCTACTTGATAGATAGCCAATTAAACATTTTTTATCTAAAGTTTAAATTCTTACGAAATCAATTATTCACATGTAAAATAACGGTTATTTGCAATCAAATCATTTTAGACGTTTGTTACTTATAGTTAAAAATTACTAGTCGTAGAAACTTGAAACATATATCAGTTATTTAAATTTAAATTTTCTGTACATGATTTAATTTTGAGGTATTCATGTCATTAAAATAAACCACCTTTTTCACCAACCAGTGGAAAATATATATCCTAAGCTGACAAAATCATCTCCGTTCAAAATCCTTTTTTGGATACAATTTTACTTGTCATTGCATTCAAATTTAACACATTCATTATAGTGACCTGAGTACCTGACTCTCCTACTCTATTGTACAGCAGAGCGTTATCCACTTGACTTCTCTTTTTTATAAATGATAAAACGCAAACATAAGAAAAGATAATAATTGACCAAAACCGGGTCCATATTGTGTTATAAAAAGTGTTAGTTTTTTCACAAAGTTCTGTTGTCATTATCAATTAACTTTGATAAACTTTGAGAAGTTTTTCAGAATGATATGTTTCAGCCGATGCATATAAAATAGACTCGCAAGTTTCGATTTTCGATCTGTTCGCGATTTAATTACGTTTGCTGTTCTGTAGTCATATATCAAACAGATGTGGTGTATCTATAAATACCTGGCCGCTGAACAATAGCTTTCTCAGCGGGATTTGTTTTCATCACAATGCCGGCGGGGTGAATCGAAAAAGAACCCCATATTTATTTTCATTCATTTTTTCCTGCCCGATACGGTCTCTCCCATTCGTTTACGCTTTAGTTATTATTATTACTATTATTACTTCCAAGTCAAATAAACAAACGTGTACGTGCGTGTACACACGGACTGTGCGTCGATGACGAACGGCTGTCATCGAAGAAAAAAAAAACTATGATTTTTTTGTTTACCCCCCAGACAATTCAATAGTCATCCTACGCCCCAATGACTTTTTCATTAGTGCGAACTTCAAAACAACAATCATACCGAACTGCTATTAAAACTAACGGGCCAGTGATTTCTAAAGTATTGGTGGACTACCTCACACTTATAATTTTTAAATTTTTTTCATCTGTCAGTTTATTAAGTATACACATTGATATAATATAATAATGGTACTTACAAAAAAATGTAATATACATTACAATATTTCATGATGCATCAATTGCGGCACCTGCTTGTTACATTTCAATTAAAATATTTTTTTCAAATTCACATTAAGTAGGTACACCTACCGTAGGTATTAGAAAAAACATTTCATGGGCAGCATAGAAAACGAAAACAAGTTTTCTTAATACATTTAAATAATGCTCTATTATTTTATATGAATAGGAATCATAAAAATTTTAATTTTTTAAAAAGAAAAAGATTTTTTTTATTCTTATTTAATAAACAAAATTTACCACTTGTTTAATAAAATTAACAACATATTAAAAAAACATTGAAATACAATAAAAAAAAAAAAATTTCTTTTTAATCAAAACCAAATTATTCATGATTAAACATAATATAAACTTTATATTACAAAGTATGTATAATTATGTTTACAGCACGGTTTTTGAATAGAACCGGTAGTACCTACACGGTTGTAATTCTATCTAAATTCTACAAACATGAATGCAACCAAATGTTATTGTTAAATCATAGATATCTATGTTTTAAACACTACCCTTGGCATTCACCATTTTTCACTAACATGATACCTGCACAATTTATTGTTATATTGATATATAATACGCATTATATTCATTATAGTTTGTTTTGTCTATGATAACATGTTAACCTAATCGAATTGCCGAACAACAAACCCTAGGTAATATAACTGTGGACTGCACACTGTAGACTATATATTTCAAAGCGTACCTACTCGTACGTTTCGAAATTCAAATTTTGTATTTAATTTTATCGGTGCAATTGTAACATTGTGGTGTCCTATTTTCTATAGTTTACACCTTTCAATTTTTTTGCGAATTAACGTGCCGCAATTTTGGAGTGTCCTACGTTTAATAATATTTTTATCATAATATGCCTAAATAAAGTTTACTTTGTTATATTATACATATAGGTACCCAAAATAAAATAATAAATATAAATATGTGCCTATTTAAATAATACTTTACTTCAGTATTAAACTTAATTTAATTGTGTTGTATATTATATTCATTCAACGTTATTTTATTGTTATCATTGTTTATTTAACCATATTAACCTTTTAAATACCACATTAATTTTTAACTAAAAATAAAAAAATTGTTTTCACGAATATTATGAATACACTTATTAGACTACGAATATGAAGTTTCATGATGATAGAATAATTTGGTAAGAAGTTATAAGTTGTACCTTGCAAAGTACATTGATAGTCAATACAATAAATTTTCATTTTTATAAATATTCTTTTTATATAATTAACAATAAAAATAAAACTATGTACAACTAAACAATTATTTTTTTTTTATGAAATGTAGCAAAACAACTTTTAGAATTGACTATACTTAAAGGTGAATTAAATACATTTGAAAAAAAAAATACATATTTCACACATAACATGAGTCTTTCCATTACAATTCTCTATTTTGCACCTCTGTTTTTCTCAAAGTTCAAAAGTTGGGCAAGTTAAATTATTTCATCATAAACATAAATTAAATAATTAAAATATAAGTTAGTTTCTAAAATTACTCAAATTTCTTACTTGGCTCAAAAGTTAATTTGACAAAAATAATAACTAAACGTAAGAATTTGTAAATTTTTTTTAGAATAAAACTCTAAAATACATGTTGATTATTATTTTTTGTTTAAAATGTGACAAGGTATCTTGTAATAATTCGTGTTCTATTATTATTTTTAGTATATTTTTGTAAATTTTTTGTATGCTAGGTTTAGAGTTATGTTCAGATTTAAATATAGATATTAGTTTGTATGATTGGACTTTTAAGAATTAAAATAATTGTCTTCGAGTTTTGTTTGAAAATGTGAATATGTTTCCAATATTGTTTTCAATGTATTTTTTTTTATTTAAATAATGATAAATTGTAATGAATCGTTCTGCAATTTAACCGTGCCAACCACTAGCACATCAATTAAATCGAACTCCTCATCATATTGTATGGCCCCATTTATTTTCGATTAAATATTTTATTTTATGACTATTTAACTCCATATAAATACTTGGATTATCATTTATATCCTCTCTGTAAATTAAAAAACGAGTATATTGTATAATATATATATATATTATGAATTAATTATAAGTGGAAATTTAAAAACTTTTAAGACACGATATATATGTCAGAGAATACATTGCTGTGCAAATTTTGTAATTTTAAGCAAATATTTTGAATTAATTTGTTATTATATGTACAATAATACATACATTTTCCATTTTCGTTATTAATATTATCGGTAAATGAATGTAAGATTTAATAAAAATCATAAATTATATAATAAATAAAATATTCAATTTAAGATTTAATAATGTTCTTTAAAATCAAATAGATTTCTGGGCTTTGCATTTTAAAAATCGATTTAAAAAAAAGAGTAGTCAAGTGAGTAAAACTCTGCTGTATAGTAAGTCACTATAATAGATGTATTAAATTTGAATCCAATGATAGGTATTATTATTGTATACAAAAAACAATTCTGAACGGAGATGATTTGTCAGCCTAGCCGCCTAGGATATAATTTCCAGTAGGTAGTTGGTGAAAAAGGTGGTTTATGTTTTAATGGTCTAAATTTAACACCAAAATTTAAGTTCTTTTATAATTAATGTAAGCCAAACTTATGGAAAATCTTGTATTCAATTTTCAACTCTTAGCTACTTATACAACATTTGTATAATTTTTGTACAATAATATAATATGAACAAAATAATTTGCAAATATTCATGATTTTGATGAATTTTTGTCAATATTTGAACTTGTTGCAAATGTTAATAAAAAAATTGTGCCTATGTATTCTTATAATATTTTAATTACTATAAGACTAACGTATGAGAAGCTTTGTATTACATTTTCAAGTTTTTTTGGTCATCCAAATTTTTTTTTTTATCGACACTTCAAAAAAAAAATCGAAAATTTTAGATAACACTAATATAAATATTTGGTGAAAATTGTAAGTACTTACAGTTATCAGTTTTTGAGTTATAACCATAGCAAAAAAATCGATTTGATTAAAAACTAACTTTGTGTAAAAACTCCCGTTTTTCCGTTACTTATTTTTTGTTTTTCTTGATTTTTTTAAAACTGTAGGAAAATGTTTACTTTTGACCTGTATAATGCATCAAAGATATTCACTTTGCTATCGAAAACTACCCCCGAAGTTTGAATTTGAAGCATTATTTCGATAAGTTATGCTGTACACAGACCCAAAAATACACATCATTGTAAAATCAACACATTCATTGCTTCATTCAGAATCTAATAGTAGATAGGTAAATGGACTAATTTACTACAGTACCTATACTGTTGGTTATTAGTTATTACTTATTACTTATTATGCCTGCTGAATAATAAAAAACATTCGATGCGTTATACATTTATTTGAAAATTTTAATTTTTAATAAAATACTTTTACTTGTATTATAAATATACATAGATATACATAGGTAGGGTCTTGAACTACCTACTAACAATTAATAAAATAAAAACTGAATTTAATTAATATTTAAATTACTGTTTAAAAAGTTATAAAATCTAAATTTTTTGGTGATAATCTGTTTCTACGTTCGTTGGTAATAAGTCCCTTTTCAAAAAAATATCATTTGAAATAATTATTCGATTATAATATAATTGATATATTCAATAATCGAGGTATCTCGATTATATATCTTGAGTATGCCCATCACTAGTTGTTATATCTTAATCGACAGTTTTATCAAGACCTTGATACTGAACAATACAATAACATTTATAAACATTTTAAAATATTTTGTACAACTGCATCATGTTTAAAAAATACATAAAAGCTGTAAAGGTATCATATAAAAAGTATAATATACTTTAATATATTTTACTTTACTGAACTTTATACTTTACTTTCTACCTCATATTATGTGGTAAGTACATAGGCAAAACTATTACTTAAAATATACGCAATATATTTTTACCTATTAAAAAACAAATATTTAGATAGTTAGGTAATATTAATTTATATTATTGTTATATAGGTATTATTATATTAATACTTTTTATGAAGTACTAAATTATATACCTCATAACTAGGGTTTGGAAGTTGCCCTTAAAAAACCATTAAAAAATGACCTAAAACAATTATAAATATTTATTTTCAATTATTAAAAATACATTTTTAAAAATATTTTACTTTAAAATTCTATATAAATTAATCAAAGCTTACAAATTCCTAAATATATGACTTAAAAATGTGGCTACCTACCTTTAGGTACTTCACATATTTTACAATTAAGGACTATGCCATTGGAAGATAATCATTTAATTATATAACTATATAGTATATTGTTATTTAATAACTACATTAATTAGTAAATTATCAGAATAATTTAAATGGAAAAAGTTCAAAATTAACGTAGTAAAAGTTTAACGTGTATTGAACTTGAAAAATATGTTAATAGTACCATTTTCGGTGATATGTCCGTTTGAAAATTCAACAAAAATCTAATTTGTTACCGATCGTTAAAAAATTACATCAAATGTTTTCTTAACAAGTCAACTACTCAGTACATAAGTGGTGGAACTAATTATTACGATTTACAGTATCCAGTGCTTATAGCTGAAAGATACGTTTTACGGGCTAAACATCTGATTTTGGGAGTTATAGATCCCTGTAAAAGTGGAATAAGGGCAATACTCATTGCTACTTAACCCCTCCTTAGGTTCGAAAATACTCCCCGGGTGTCTTTTTATAGAATTCATCGATAAAAAGCGTGGGTAGTGTTGAGCTAAAATTTCTACATTTCGCGATTTCACATAATATTTCCGACCATCTAATCACATAACTTCCCCGTCCAAAATCTTCCACGGTATTCATTTTCGCAAAAATTTGAAAGCAGAAAAATAATCAGCGGCTCGTGCTTTACAGATTTGCACTGTTCAGTTGTTCAGTATCAAGGTCCGAGGCATATACATTTTCCGTACTCATTGCCAAAACTATCGAGTAAGATATTAAGAACAGAGGAATTTCTTATTCGATAGTTTTGTCAACGGATGTGAAAAATGTATACCTACACCTCGGACCTTGATACTGAACTTTATTTAGTTATACAATTACTGTATTATTGCTTTTCCTATAAAATATATTGAAGTGGTACTTAGGTACGTCTTACTTTTTGTAAAATGTCAAACATTTTCGTGGTTTTGAACCACTTGTTTAACAAAAATCAACATAAGCTAACAAAAAACCTACACTGATTCATAGACGATATAAGTACTGTTATTTTACCCATAAATCAATTGTCCGTTTTCAACTGTTTTGATTTACACAAAGTTCATTTTACTTACTTACATATTAAATAAATATTTATTTTTAAAATAACTCAAAATGTTAATACATTAAATACGTAACAATACCAATATAATACTAACATTTATTTTATATTAAAAATTCTTTTAAACAGTGACACAATTAATTTTAATTGTAAAATTTATTAAATCGATTTAGGTTTTAAGGAAAATTCATAAAATTATGCAGTGATTAAAAACTGAATAACAATTTTATTAGATTTAGATAAATATATGTATATTGTTTTTTACGAATAAATAAATTATTCCAACTATTTGTATACTGCAGATAAAGTATAAGTAAAGAAATATAAGTGTTACAATTTATTCGTATATTAACAAGCATTTTAGTACATTATTCTGAGATTAAAACATAGAAAATAATGAAAAAAAAAACACAACAATTTGGTTTATTGTTAAGTATAGTATAGACAGGGTCGATTAAGATACACAATGATAGTATTGTTCAAAGTAATAGATCTCTGAATTTCTCGTAGTGTACATTCTGTTTCAGAATTTCTGCGGACGAATAAATTAAAATTTAAATACTTGAATTCAACAGCTTAATTAAATATTTAAATAATAAACGAAAAAATACGGTTTTCATATTGTATTCTTTTATAGCTTCCTAACAGAATTTTAATAAAAAATAATGTTAGTATAGTAACTAGCAATACTCGTTTACAATAAAAAAAAATTACTTTGTAGTTGTAAGCCTTCCTCTAATCACAATCAATTGATTTTAATAATTAATTTTTCTTATACATGCATGCATTTGAACGCATTTTGAATTTTTGGTTTTTAGATAGGTAGTTATTATTATGACGCGTTTACAGATATTTCTCATAATATCTGACCGTAGATCTGACATCAAACAAAACAATTACTGGTACGCTTAACGAATGCGAATATTACTCATTGTGAGTAGGGAGGGGCATAAAAAAATGAAAAAATAAACAGAACGTTACAGGACTTACGCATCTGTACGAACACATATACAAAGTCCAAATATTGCGCGTACACTTTACGACGACACAACTCTTGTAGCGCTTTACGCGCTACTGGCGCGTCGGCGTCATCCCCGAGGCGTGGTTCGTTCCCCGCCGACACTAACCCTGTGCGCTGTGTGTGGTATCACGCTCGCGTCGTCTCTGTCGTTGACGGTGGCGGTGCGGATCGCGATAACGCGATTAGAAGCGAAACGGAAAAATAAAAAACCGTGTACGTTACACATACACACACACACACACACACACACACACACACATACACACATAATATATAAAATAACAAACAAATAAAAACAACACCGGCGGCGGCGGCAGTGCGATATAATCTCGGAACGAAAGTTTCACGCGGAGACCGTAATTCGATTAATAGTACGACAGCGCCTCCTGGGTTTTAAATTGACACAATTGAAAATAATGGACAGAATAAAAACGCTCGCACCCCGCGAACTGGGCGGGCGGTCGTCCGGTTCGCAAGGGGTTGACGATGTTTGTGTGTGTGTGTGTAGGCTGGAGGGAGAAGAAGAGAGGACTGCGAACACCCACGCGACTACTCGAGCACCGCAGCGCCAAGACTTGATGGTCGTATATCGATCAACCCGCTGCGGCTGCCGACAACGGTCTGGTGTATTATTTATCACGCGCGTAATGACTGTATCGCGGCGTATTTAGCGATACCGGCAAACGGGTCAAGATTTTTGGAGGCATAAAAAAAAAAAAAATCTCTTGGAATAATCACTTTTTGGTGGAATCGATTTAGCGATAGAACTCTTCGTTTACTGGGCTCTTGGAACGATACAAATGAATAATAATAAAACATAATCGAAACGCCACTGCTGTGTCCGGCACAGATGGTAAACTGATTTAAATATTATATTAAAATTATTTTAAAGTTATTTGTACAAGCACTCGTGACGAGGATTCGATGATTTCTAAACAGTTGATGCGTTCATTTTTCTGACCGTAAAGATCTGATGTTGCCAACAATTATAGTAGGATTAAATTTTAAATCACAATTTATTTTTGACGAATCTTCTTATATATTTTATTAGAAACTTGACATACGTTTGGACCAATTTGTATAACTTTTCTCTTAATTAACACAAAAATCACAGAATCGATTTTTTTTCTGCTGGCTCTATACTTCACATTTAGATTCCATACGTGTTATTAATGTCAAACTGTAAAGGATTTTCAGAAATCACTATATTTCAATTTACGTTGACAAAATATTTGTTTTTCGTAAATATTTTTTACAATAGTTAATATTATCAGAAATATATGAATCATAAAGACTTGAAATGTTTCATCATTATATAGTATCAGGTATTTTCTACACAATGAAATTTCAAAATATTTAAAACATCATATTACATTTTTAGTTTCTTAATGTTTTCTCTTTTGTTATAAGTAGACGATAAAATTTAAGTCATTTTTATGATTTAAAAACGAGAATAATAACCATTTGTTGGTTATCAACTCGTTGTATAATACTATGTATTGATTATTAGTGTATTATGTGATACTCCCGAGAATTGAACTCTAGTCTCCAGTCGTGGTTACTTGTATTAAAGTAAATTATAAAATAAATTGTTATCGAGTTCAATACCTATGTTGTTCGTGCATACTTCTCTTCTTAAGTTTTTAATACAATGTAGTTATGCCGTTATAACATTATGTTTCTTAATGGTATACAAATTATCATAAATTAAATGAATATCATATAATTGAAACAAATAAGTAGGTGACTACTTAAACAAAATGTATCCATTTTATAATATGCTATGCAGCTCAACAATTAAATTAATTATTTAATTACTTAGAGTGTACTAAATACTTTTCTATTCGAAGGACGTACGTCAAAGTTTATGACAAACAATAAAACAATGTTATATATGTAATGATATTGATTATAGACACTATAGACAATAAGTAAATAAGTATTTTAAATCAAGAATTGAAAACTTATTGCATTTATAACGTTCTGTACTGTTTTATTTTAATTCCTGTATATTATATACATATAAAATATATCGTAATAAGTGTATTTTCAATTAATTTAATAGTCTATTAAGTTATTATAATTGTAAGGCAATATTATCACATGTATTATATTTCTTTAAGTACTAGCTATAATATGTTGTATACATAATATATTCAATCTAAAATATATTAAACGCATATATTACCAGAAATTAATTTTTAGTACATCGTAGGGCTATTATTTATAAGTAGGGTTTGGAAGTTGATGACCTTAAAAACATTAAAAAATGACCTAAAAAAATATATGCGAATATGGCATAAAATGAAGTACAAAATTACAAATATTTGTTTTAAATTAATAAAAGTACTTTTTTTTTTAATATTTTACTCTATTTTATTATAAAATTCTATATTAATTAATCAACGTTTACAAATTACTCAGAATATGACATAAAAATGAAAAAAATCTCCTTAAAAAATAATAAACATAAAAAAATGTAAAATAAAAATTAGTTATTCAGTTCACATGCTAACGAAACATATTTGTGGCATCGTCTGAAAGTTCCAAAAAAAAAAAAAAATACAAAATGTATCAACTGCCAAGCCCTATCTATAAGTCATTACAATAAATGATTGATCTCTTGGATTTCTTTTAACATAAGTAGGTACTATAATACTATATACTGTATACATTAGTACTCTGCAACTACAAATTTCCGATGTAAATAACCAAAATGTATTATTTAAATAAAATGAACAATTTTATATTATAATTATTTCTACACAGAATTCAATGAACACCATTTTCCAATTAGGTGCAAAAAAAAAAATTAAAAGATTCTAAATGTTGGGCTGTATTTAAAAATCCATGTTTAATAATAATAATTTTTCGGTAGGTATAAATGAAAATGAACATAGTTACAAGTCATCTATTTAAGTTCCCTCTGCAGACAAAATTCATATTTAAACAACAATACAATTCTTTAGGTTAGATAGGTATACAATATGTCAACGTCATCTCTTGTTTTGATATTTTTGTTTTGCTTTCGAAAACGGGTCGTGTGGTTTAAAGTAAACTATGCTAGGGGCCGTTAATTATGGCTTCCAATTAGGTCTGATTTTTAAAGGTTTTCATTAGTCATCATCGATGCAGCTGCAAAATCAGATACCGTACGATTATTACGGTAATAATTTTCTTTTGTTTTTTCTCATTGACGCCAGCTGTTTTTATATGCACTAATTTGTTCACCCGCTGCCATTGGACATCTGCAATAGTAACATGACCATATTATATTTATTATTATTATTATTTACCTACTGTGTACAGTGTACTATGACGCGTGTAAGATAACTCTGTATATATGTAAATATTGTAAAATGATTAAATATTATTGAATATTAATAAAATGGATTGATTTAAGAAAACAATGAAATCATGGCTTTTTAATTAAGGAAGTACTAAAAATCAATAATCAAAATATAACAACTACTAGTAAAATGGTCATTAACAAATAGGTAATAATTATAATGTTAGTAGTTTCTGAGTGAAGCGATAAATGTATTGATTTTCTAATAATGTATGTTATTCGCATGTGATTGTAACACTAGACACACTATATGATATACTATAAAAAATGTGTTTTAATTATTATTTTTAAAATTTAGATGATAGCAAATTGGATGTAATCGGCACTTTTGAACGGTCAAAAGTAATAAATTGTTATTACTTTTCAAAACTACTGGAAAAAAATAAAAATTAAATTAAAGAAATACGAAAATTTTCTTGCAAAACCAATTTTCGATAAAAATATTTTTTTTTTTTTTTTTTTTTTAACTGAATAACAATTTTAAAATGATTATGTTGTCAATGTAGATATTTAGAATTTTTCTCATGGAAACAAAATAAAATTATAACTCAATACACAAAGGTATTTATTACTTTTAATTTTTTCAAAAAAACATTTATCCTAATTATCCTTTTTAATATATAAATAATAAAATAAGCATTGACCTTTTATAAAAAGTAACAAAATAATTATATACAAGGAACAATTAAATTTCTTTCAGTGATAATAGGTTCGTACTTCTTGAACACATGTAATAATTTAATAGTTCATTTCTAAATTTAATGTAATTATAATAATAAAAAAATAAAAATTATTACTTTTTGGTAACTTAATTTTTAACATAAAAACAAACATACATAATTTTAAAATACTTATACATAATTTTTCCAATTTTCTACTCTACCTACTATATAACTCATGCTATCGATTTTCACAAGTTGTTAACTTTTTGTTTGTGTTATACTGGTTTAATTGCTAATAACATGGAATTTTTAAACCTAACGATTGACGATTTGTCTTAAGCAAGTAATTACGAACCAATTTAAATAAAAAATTATCAAGGAAAATATAACACTTTATTATAATATAATGACGTATAAAAGTTTGGGTTAATTCTATATTGCATATTCTTTTGCCCCAACAGGTTTGCACCACAATAGGTGGTTTTATCAACAATAAAGTAAAAATATTCTTCCAAACTATGTAATTAAATAAACTTTACTTACTTTTACAGTTTTACGTAATTTGACTCAGCTCTTGTGAATGTCAAACAAAATGATTAACGGTTATCGATAATAAAAAACGTATGATCATGAATGTATAAACATCAATATATTGTTTTTTCTATCCTGACTCAATGTTCAGAAAAGCCTTATCATATGGCATTGTCCCTTGTACGAAACTATCCCGCTTTCTTATAATAATACATTGTTGTAAATCCAGCGTCAATCAATCTTAACAGAAATAAAACAAAATACTAAAACCTTTTTATTATTGACAACTTTTACATTTATATAATACACTTGACAAATAGGAATGAATAGCACGTATTAGAATATAAAAACGAACTCGTATCAGGAACATGCCATTACACCAAATATTGAAATTTGTATCTAACTTTAGTTGGTAGCAGTCACGATTCAAAGTTTTTCTCGTAACTTTCATCATAATGATAAAAAAAAACTAAGTAAAGTTTACTGCCACAAAGGTACTTATACTACTTTTTATAACAGTTTTTTTTCTTTGTTTCCGGCCTTGAGGCTGAGCTGAAAGTTCACAAATGTCGTGGAACATTTGATATTTTTAATATTTGTATTATTGATTAAATCCTTCTCAATAAGTATGAGTTGCATTAAGGAAGCCAAATGGTGCAGAACACAAGACTATATTATCTAATAAAAAATAAAGCAATAAGTTAGGTTAACAAGTTAACATCTTTGTTAGTTAAACAAAACAAAATATTTTAGTCGTAAGAACAATATATATATATTTGTATTCACAGCTTTAAATCGTAATCATATTTTATAAATATTTAATTTCTAATGGTTTTAAGTACCTTGTATATACAGTGGAACGTATGTACATATTTATATAAACAAAATTTATTTTAATGAAGGCAAGTATGTGAAAAAAATAACGCGAAATATTAATCATAGTCAATAACAATTAACAATATAACATAATATGATATTGTAAAATCAATATTAAAACTATTCTTATCTATAATAAAATTCTGAAATTCAAAGACTTGAATTAAATAACTAATAATATTATTGTACTCAATTTAATGTATAACAGAAAGTACACTAATCAAAACTTTTAATTGAATAAAAAAAATAAATATATGTCAGATGCTTAGACCTTATCAAATTATTTTCTAATGACCTAAAATAAGAAAATTATACAGAAAAATCTCAAATGCGCAAATACAGAGAAGCATGGTAGAAACTACTACGAAGAGAAAAATCACACTCAGTTTCAGTAAAAGTGTGTAAACGACTACATATTTATTTCCTTGAAGTCCTTTGTGGGAGAAATGATATTGTTTATTTATTATTTTATGTCGCTAACAAATAACAATACTAGAAACGTGTCTGCATTATGTGATGACGTTAAAACTTGGTCCATTATTTTGAGCTAGGATTGAATTCATTTATATTATATCTCTCAATAAAACTTTCTTCTTTGAATAAACATTAAAATAAGTTTTAAAATGTACTCTCTTTTAGTTTCTGGTCGTTGTAACATAAAATATTATTGTATTATTTTATTGCTAGGTAGTGAGTACTTGATAATTAATATATCTACTAATAATAATAATAATAATTGATCATTATTACTTTATGTTAAACTTTTTAACGAAAAAAAAATTAAGAAATACGGATTTATATAAAAAACAAATAAATCTTAAGAGGATTTCAGCACATAATTTGTTTATTCTCTTTGACCCACGCACAACACAGACAATTTACGTTTAGCAGAACTAACTTTGTGTTGTTAGCCTTAATATTAGAGAGAATTCAAAATGATTATGTAAAATTTTACAGTTTACAAAGTACTCATATATCGCTTTAGAATTCAATTATCGTAAAAATGCAATGTAAGAACATAGACAAATTCACCACAATAGATAAACTAAACGCCTATTGAACAGCATAGAAGTAAACACTTATCCACTTTTTTAAAATTATATTTACGATTTAAAATGAAAACATTTCAAATGATCATATCTAACTTGTACTATGACGTGACAACTTATTTTAAATTGTACATGTATATATAGATTATAACTTCAGATACCAACAGCGGTAAACCTATCTATCCAAGTAAAGGTTGTTGAAATAATAAATTATAGGTACGTATGATATTAATAGTTGCAAAAAAAAGTATCTAATAACATCATTCAAACATAACTTATTTAAGTTTAGACTTCATTTATAATAAATAACATACTTATAATAGGTAGATAATTATATAATTATTGTTAAACGACATGCGACTTTAAAAAACTGATAAAGTTAAGAGGACTTCCTATATTGTATTATTATACTATATTATAGAGTAATTCTTTTACCAAACAACACTGTTTTTATTTCTAAATCTTATAACGTTTTTGAAAATATTTTTAAATATTTATTTAAATAAAAAAACATTTATATATGTATATACCTATTGAAAAAATTATATTATATTTTTAATATTATTATTGTTATATTTTTAAAGTTTTTTTTACATTTTTGAAAGTTAACATACCTATATTTTTAGTTTCATATTCTGAAGCAGAATATTTTTCGGAGTATTTTAAATTTCAATGTATAATAATCGAAATTCGAATTAGTAATTTATGAGTTATAAATATTAAAAGTTTATAAAAAATAGTTATTTAAAATATAATAACTGGTTAATAAATTCTACTATTAATTATAGTTATTCCTACTATATAAATTCAACTAATTCATTTTAGTACTCCCAACTATTCATTTATTGTGTCACTATATTAACCTGAAATTATGATTGCGTTAATCATTTATGTGGTTGTATCATCTACTATTTTTTTCTGTGTTTGTTACACATGGCACATCTTTTGAGAAACATTACCATAACTATATAATAGAAATGAACGATTCTCGAAAAACAAAACACAACGAGCTATATTACCTTAAGTTTATTTATTGTTAAAATTGACGTAGTACTTTAAATATATATAAATGCCAAATAATAGATATTACTTAATAATAATATGTATAAATCATTAACTAAAACATTGTTTGAATCGTTGATTATAAAAATATGATAGTGGTCTTCTGAATGATTTTAGAATTTCTAATGCATTGTGTGCTTATATAGTTATGTATTAGTACCTACTTGTATGGTTTGGTTGCAACTGTTGTATATTGTAGAACACTATAAAAATTATAATACACGAGTAGCATAGGAACACTATAATAAAAATAATATAGAAATAAGATATATATACAATACATGTGTTATAGCGTGTAAGTCACTACTATGGGTATATAGTCACCGAAAAGCGAATTTTGCAGAGGCAACATAATAATATTATGTTAATTAATGTCGCCATCGCTTCCGTACGTGCTAGGAGAGTTCCGCTACTGTCGTCGTAGAGTGCGACAGGAGCGTTATAGGTGTGAGGGTCGTACGCGGAAAGACAAACGGGCGTCACACTGACCTCAACAGCGTTTTATTTAATACACGTTTTTCTGGCCATAACAGGTGTGTTGTAATTTATCCTTGTAATTGTCAACCTTCGAAGACTTGTCCAAGCTAGGATATACAAACCAATGAGTTATTGAAATCAAAAAGAGAACGAGCGTAGAACCGATAAACGTATGCCATATTTTACTTTAATATAAGTAACAGTGTTAGTCTAATTAATTTTTAGATAAGGTCATCAGCTCGGAGTGTACAATGGTTAGACTTTGTAGGTTTTGGTGAGCATAACTCATAACGAGCGATATGACACAACACGATAAAAAAAAAATCGATCACTCTGTGTATAATTGTACGGTGGATGATGGACGGCAGCGGCAACAAACCCGCAGACACTGACACTAGTGATGCCGAGTGACAATGACGGGTCATGACGAGCGGGCGGCAAAATATTGTAAAGCTGGTGGGCTAACGGCGGGCCGGGAACGTTTTGGACTGTCGTCATAATAATTTTTTTCCCAAACGTGTCGTTGCAGCGTATGCGCGATGCGCACGCTCCCCTACCCCCACCCTCTAACAAATTACACGGTGTGGTATTCCCCAGAGCCTTGACCATATTGATGTCGCCGGGGCAAGTCCCTAAGGAACGGCATCGGTTTGGTTTCCTGTAGCGGAGGCGCCAACTTATTGAATAATAAAAAAAAAAAAAAAACAAATACACAAAGTACTTGTGCGTATTATATTCAGACTTTTCACAACAAACTGCAGGGTTTTCCGAGAGTCAGCGTCGGAGAGATGTGACGATGGCGGAGATGAGAGTGCGGAGCGCATTACAGTGAAAGAAGGATCGGTGAAACAGCTCTCGGTGCCTGTAATTCTTAAATACTGTGCAAAGAAATAGATAGGTACCACAGAAGGGATTATCAACACTCTCGTCCACCCCAGCGCGCTGCTGACTTCTTGTATATTACTTTAGTTGACAGCTTAAAATCTCGTTATTATTCAAAAGATTTCATAGCTAAACATGCGTACATGTACATTGAGAGGTAATATAGAGTTGAGCGTTAATAACTAATTCGGTTTGGTATACATGTAACGTCATAATACTGTACTCTATTTTATTTATTTTGTTATTATTACTTTTTTTTTTAATCGAATCAAAACATATGGATCCATTTAAATACAATGGTGTAAATGCAATAAATCTTCACGGCTATTATGCTGTGTTAGTGTTTCAACCCTGTTTCAAACGCACGAAATTATATCTAGTACGGTCGATTGCGCACGGTGTTTTTTTTTAGCCGGGTGTTCGACACCCAAAACAAGTCATTCAATATATACCTATGTGTATATAATTTATATATATATATATATATAATTTTTATAGAGCTATAATAATTGTACCATCAAAAATATTATGTTAACATTCTATTTTCACTATATATTCATCATTATGATAGAATAAAATAATATATGTTCTATTTTACTTAAGTTATTTTTCCTAACTATTTTAGATGCTATCTTCTAGTTTTTTATTGGGTGGTCTATCCGATTTTTTTTTTGTTTATTTGTATACATATTGGTAATACCTCTTAGTGTTTTTTTTATAATTATCTATAAAATATGTAATAAATATAATTATGCACAATACTTATTTTATAGATATACCTTGAACGAAGATACAGCGATGTGATGTACCTTACACGTTTTTAATTACTTTTATTTGAAGTAGTCTTTTACTTTATAGCAAAATTAGTTATTAAAGAGAAAAAAATCTATAGAAATAAAATATAAATACTAAAATATATTAAGAGTACCATTAGCATATAATTTTTTTACATAGCCTATATTCATTAACAACGCCTGTATTGATGTATACTAAATACCGTTATGAACGAAAACGTTATTTATTATTATATTATAATTTAACGAAAAATGTTTTAGTCAATGATTAGTCACATAATGTACCTCTTTGACTATTATTAAACATATGTAATTATTAGATATTGCAAAACTATCTTCTTTTTTTTAATGTTTTATCATTTTTTTTTTTTTTTTTGGTATAATTCTATATGTATAAAGTATAATGTAATGTAAAGTATTATTTTATTTGTTCTTGAAATCATAACATTGTATTAAAAATAAAAAAACACTAGGTAACTAATAAATAATATTTAAAAACTAAAAAGCAATATAGATATGCGTATTTTATTGTTTAAACACTTTTAAGGACATAGTTTGATATAGTATATTTCATAAACCAAAGATTTCTAGTGCATGTCCTTCGTTAACTGATAATTTCTTTCTTTTTTTTTTTTTTGTAGGGGGAAAATGGTAATTTAAAATGAATCTGTAATGTATACTCCATTTTATGATATAACCATTAATAGAATAAAACCCAAAATTTAACTGTAACAACTGAAGTGGACGTAAAAATATGTTAATTATAAGTAAAAGGTCCTTTCCAAAAATATGTTTACAATCTTAACTAACGTGATATTTTTACAAGTCCTTAGATAAAATTCGGTATTATTACCTATTATTATTATTAATATTACTATTATTATTTAACCAGATGAATTCCTAATATTAATTTTAACAGATAATTGATATTTTAATTTTTTGTTTTCAATTGATTTCTAATAGTTCTACTTGTTCATTAAGCATAGTATATATCAAGTGCATTAATTTTTGATAGGTATAAAATAATATAATTTTATCTCTCAAAATAGTTATAGACAGAGAAGTAAGAAAAGTATAAATACAGTATACACCAAGATAATACATTATTCAACTAACATTAAACTCAAAAGTTTTCGTCATAATATCGTTAATTTTTACTGTTGACTATAAAATTCGGAATTAAAAGCCTTTTTCCCTAGCTTCACCTGGAAAAGACCCTATTGTTAAGTGCCATTTTCTTTAATCGTTGCACTTTGGCTAAATCTACAGAGATAACAGACATAATAGTATTAAAAAAAGTTAATTTGTTTAGATGCCGTCAACGAGGTTTTAGTTCATGGTAATCGAATTACTTTATACATTTTCACCCTTGCACCTGTACATTTTTCAACCGTATAACGTTTATCTCGAATTACAATATAGTTCTAAACATACTTACATTTTTTAATTTTTAACATTTTCATGTATAATTGACCAATGTTCTTCAACATCATAGTAGTTACAACTACTTTTAGTTATTATTTATGTTTTGTATCCAATGTATGTTTATATATATTTTAAGCTGTTTGGGTACAAATTGTGGTACCTATATATGTGAACAAATGGACAAAATGTATTTTATCATTCATAATATTACTTTTAAGAACTCCTTATCTGCAGTGTTATTAAATTAACATTGAAATTTTAAGATAAATACAATTCAATAATTAAATTATATTTTAATGAACTTTTATAGTGGTAGTAAATATTTTGTTTTATAATAAAATATTCATTGAATATTAATTTTTTTTTTTAAACATTATGATTGAGCATGAATATTATTTTTCTTCGTGTGTTTTTATTATAGTCAGTGATTAAAATATTAATTTTTCGATAAATATGTATAAAGTTTTATTAATTATAGTATTAATACTATCATTGTTTTTTAATGTTATTTATGTTATATGTATACAAAAACTAATTGTAAATTATTTTTGATAGAATTTTGAAAGATGTTCTCTCTTCTCCCACTATATTTTGAGATCACAGTAAATAAAAAAGTATTTATTAAATTTTTTCTTCTTAAAATTTAAAAAAAATGTAAAACAAAACATCTTATAATATGAACAAATATTTATATAATAAAAATTATCATAATGATAAGCTTAGAAAAGGCAATTTATAGTCTCTGATACGTAGGTTACCTTTTAAGTTTTGGGACAAAAAAATACAATATAATACTAATTATTTAATGGTTTTATCGTTTTTCTAAATATTCTCCACTTATATCAGGGATGGGCAACTTTAAGTTACTAGAGGGCCAATTTTTAAAAATTTAAAATCTAGCGAGCCAGAGCATAGAAAGCAAAATAAAAAAAAGACATTCAAAATATGAGTATAACACGATTCCGCACGTTCATTGTTCGATATTACCTTTTTTTTCTACCCAAATGCGTATTGTATTCGATTGCGACGTTGCCATGAGGAATACGATTCCGCACGTTTTTTTTTTGTAACATGAGATTGATACAATTAGTATATTATTTAGGCACCTGAACTTTTCCACTTCTTTACCACGATATTTCAAGTTCAAATTAATTAAAAATAAGATAATTTGGATCTTTTGATAAAGTCGAAAAAGTAACAATATACAATAAATATACGGCAAATGGACATCGAATGGTGCGAAGGCGAAACTATAATATTTTAGATATATACCACAATTTACTGAGTATCCTAGTCTATATGATATTTTGATTAATATTTGATATCTGAACGATAATTTTGTCGTCAAATTTTGCGAGAAAATTGTAAAAGAAAAACTGATTTTAAAGTACCTCATAATTATATTAAATCTTTTCGAAAAAATATGTATGATTTACGTCGAAAAGATTTCCCGACATTTCCACAGTCTTTAAATAGTGCTGTCATACAACTTAAAGAAATGTAAAACGAAGATCGCTTTAAGTTTAAAAATAAAAAGTTTATTTATGTTCCTGAAAATCAAAACTTCATTTGTATTACGACGAGAACAAATATTAATTTACTGACATAGTGTGATGATATATTTATAGATGGCACATTTGAAGAAACTTACATTCAAATGTGGATATTTTTAAAAAACATAAGTTTTTAATATTTATCCATCAGACTATGTATCCACACATTACATGTGGATTTTGAAAAAGCTGCACATGAAGCCGCAAAAACCATGTTTCCTGGAATTAGCTATCTTTGGGTATAGATTCCATTTAGGTCAGGCATGATGACGTAAGGTAATTAAATAATATTATTACTTAATTTTTATAATTTTTATATTTTACGTAAGACACACTCCGTAATAATATCATATAAATTTGTTATTTAGATACAATAAATCCCATTAATTGAAACCTGAAAATAAAAACGACAATTAATGCAAATCCCACAGTTAACTATTATAAATAGTTATTACGGTTATTAGCTTGTACCTTAAGCGTTGAAGCAATCCCTAACATCTTTATAATAAAGATAACATTTGTCAAGGTCACAATTTGTTTCTGCGCATTTCAAAAATTCTTTAATTTCTCTATCGCAAGGTCTTTCATAAATTTTTAAAACTATCTCCCTCTAATAATAAATAAATTATCATTATAAATAATATATTATTTATATAATTATTAAATTATTATACATACAATTGCAATTTTAATACCCTCAGAAATTAAAATCTTGAAAATTTTTTTTTTTAACTTACCAGCTGCATTTAGTATTGATGTAGTGGGCCTAAAATATTAATAACATTGTTAACCTTAAAAACTATAAAGTATTTGTTTCAAAATTGAGCAATATAATTCTAAAATTATTAAAATGATAAGTAATCTAGATCATAATCGTTGTCTGAAATTATATAACTATGAATTTTTTTAAGTCATAAACCATACAAAACAAATAGTAATGAATATTGCCGTTTAAATACATGTAAACATACATTTATAAGTCATGAGTAGTTTTTTAATTTCTCTATAGTTTTTCTCTAGCGTAATAGTGAACTGCGAACAAATTGTTAAAATAATAAAAATTCTTATTATTCCTTTTCAATGAAATTTGTTTTGGTTGACTTGAATCATAATTTATTAGACTAAACAGTGAATAATAGGTACTAATTACTAAGAAAAGTTATTATTTTTTTAATTATCGTATAGTTGTGTAATACATTTTAAAATTTCGCACATTTTCGAGTAAATTTAACTGAAAACATTCTATGAGCATTATACTTTTATACAGTATATCTTAAAATGCCCGTATTACCATTTATACCTATTAGTATTTATAATAAATTATTTTGTGTTTACCAATAGATTTATGTTTTCAAAATATATTAAAATACGAATTTATTTATATATATTTTTTTTTACGTCAATTTGTAAGAAAATTTCAATTAACTGGTATAAGTTTTTTAAAATTGAGTGGTAATTGACCAAGTTAAAACAAATTAAGGTTATTATTTCATAATAATAACAATAATAAATTATTACATTATATGTTACCTAACAAAGTACAAATCATATGCTTTAATCTAACTTGATTAGAACGCGAATTTAAAAGTTGTTGTTTCGTAATTAAAAATTAAAAATATTGGATCCTTGCCTATATTTTGTTGTGCCCATTTACAAAATTGTAAATGCTGATATCACCTGCACAAAACTGTTGAACAGATTTGATTTTCTATGGCTGTATTTTTTTTTTATAACTTTCTACGAACGGACAATTTGCTTGCTTCAACTTCTATGTACCAATACGTAATGTTGAAGATAGGACACTTCTAAGAATATAATTAATGGTGTGGTCAATATTTGTTGCGCTTTTGATCTATCTGACCTATTTTGATTATTGATATTTTGTAATAAATATGCAATTTGTTCAATCCTATGGAAATAATTAGGCAGATACGTGACTTCTGGGACATATTTTAGAGTAAACCAAATTGTATTAAAATAATATCGAAATCAGCGAAGTGATTTAAAAATATTAACCTAACCTAACTTGAACAATATTTTACTCAGTAAGTTATATCGAATAATCTGGAGCTATTTCTTGTCTTGCTTTCATTATTATTAAAAATCCCATGATACATTATAAAAACAAAATGTATATTAATTGATTAAATTTTTTATTTTTAATATAAATATTAACTATATAAACAATTTTGTCGCGTATATTAATTAATTATTAGTTATTATTAATTATTAATTAATTAATTAAATAATTTGATACGAATAAAAACATATAGATACTTGAAAATCAAGTTCCAAGAAACATTATTAGAATTAAATCAATACTAGGAATATTTAATGGTAGAATGGAAATACTTTGTACCAATATTAAGTTGACTTTATTTTTTCCCCCTTTTAAAAATCCCTTAACTTTTGGGTCATTACTTCTACACTCTTCACGAACATTACTCGGTGATATCAATTTACTCAAATGTATTATTATAAAATATAAACGTTTTTAAAATAAAACAGGATAACTATTTTTATTTTTCTATAATATAATCTGTACTCTGTAGGTATTATAACCACGTTTTTATTAAATGTTAACATTGTTACCTATATTAAATAAAAACCAATAAAATTAGAAAATTACACATTATTACACCGAAAATGTTGTCATTTGTTTTAATGCATGATTTATTTACGTGTTCTATATTATATTTTTTAATTAGATGTCTAAATGAATATGGTGAAATTTTAGTTATTTGAAGTAAAACTCTGATATCCATACCAAACTTTAAAATCTTTATAGGAAGTTATACTATATTTTAATAAACATAATACAATTGTTAAATTATTATTATTAATGTATATTTTAATGTTTTAAAACCAAATAGTATCTAATTATATACATTTTTCTAGAATATATATTATTTTAAATTTAAAGTTAGTAAAAAAAAATCATCGTTTTTTTTTTTTAAACCAACTAAAAAATACAGATAAAAAAGTTTAAGTAATTTAATAAGTTAAAGTATAAGTTATTGTATTGAATTTGTATGTTTAATTACAATTGACTGAACGTAAGTTGGCGATTACCAGTCAATTGGTCAACTGGTCAATCCGCAGGATATAACTGTTTTCTGGAAGAGCATTGCTAGACTTAGTAAAGTTATAAAAGACATTAAAGACATTGTGAGATTTCCAGTAAACTGCAAAGAACTACTTAGGAATTCAGTTTTAACAAAAGAGTGGTCAAGTGAGTACCGCTCTGCTGTATAGTAGGTCATTATAATGGATGTATTACATTTGAATCCAATATCATTGTACACGAAAAATGATTCTGAACGAAGATGATTTGTCAGCCTAGGATATAATTTCCAGTGGTTGGTGAAAATGGTGGTTTATGTTTTAATGACCTGAATACATCAAAGTTCTTTTATAATTATTTTAAGCTAAACTTATAGAAAATCTTTTGTTAAATGTTCAATTCTTAGCAACTTATACAAACAATTTTATGAATTATACCTACAAAATAATTTGCAAATATTCATGATTTTGACGAATTTTTGTCAATATTTGAACTTCAAAAAAAAATGTTTACTTTTGACCTCTATAATGCACTAAGAATATTCACTTTTCCATCGGAAACCACCCCTGAAGTTTGAAATTGAAGTATTATTTCGACGAGTTATGCTGTACTTAGAGAAAAAAAAAAACATCATTGTAAATTCAATACATTCATTACTTCGTTCAGAATCTAAAATATGGTGACTATGGTCACCCTAAAAATATTGAATATTGTTTAATGTCATAATTTATATTATTAGCTTGTTCTTCCCAAAAAAGTGATCATATTCATAGAAAAATAAAAACACTCATTATTAGGGTTTGGAACTTATTACGCCAAAAATGATCAAAATATGATTAAAAATACGCAAGTATAAATATTTTTTCTAACAGCATAGAGTTAAATACTAATTTTTTGTGTTCTTTTAATCCGATTATGTTGATACTAGCCTGCTAATTATGTTTTTTTTTTGTTTTTAAAATATTTTATATGACAGTAAATCAGTACAAAATATATTTTCTTCAAACTTGTTTATTTATTGGCTTTTAAGACTATTATTTGATATTCTATGCATTTTTAAACTCACGTAATAAAACAACATATTTGAAAATTATGTAATTAAGTCGACAAATATGAACACAGCGGAAACGATAACCATGATACACTTATCAAAAGATTTTGTCAAGGTGTTTATTTATTAAGTTTTTAATCGTAATTTTGTTCAATCAAATGAATAACAATAGTTAAATGTCGATAATAAGACCTAAGACCTTCAAATAAAGATAATCATACATTTTTATGTCAAGATACAAACATAATATTAACAAAAAAATTGTAATTATATAAAATTTAAAAATGTGAAAAATGCACTAAGTATCTAATATGCTAATTCTTTAAAATATAACAAAATATGCAAAATAAAAATTTGTAATTAAATTATTTACTTCACGAATGTAATTTCCATCTTACTTAGAACATTTTCAGACATTACAAAAAAATCATGCAAATATAAGAAGTTCCGAACTCTATTCATCATTATTCATTGAAAAACGAATGCATTACTTGCTTAAGTCAGAATTTAAAATAAACAAAAATTATTTTATGCATTTTTATTTTTACATATTTACATAATTAACTTATTATAATATATATTATTGTTATATTGTGCATTAAAACTGAAAAATCAAACGCTGACATAACATAAAATATAATTTATACAAAAGACTTAAAAATATTAAGCTAATTTTACATTATTATAAATATACTGTTATATATTTTAAAACGTTGAAAATGTGTGTAGCTGTATAAATGGTTCGTATTATAGTGAAGTAAACCCCGATAATCCAGCATAATGCTATATAGCACAGCACGTCTATAATAATCTTCGGCGGTAGTTTTGTTACAAAATACAAATTAAAGCTACACTGATAACTATTATTCGGTTTATTAATATATATTTTGTTTGTTTCGTCTAAAGATACGCCGTTAAATATTATAAAAATACGTAACCCAAAAAAATGATTCAGCATAATTATAATAAATAATGCAATTCAGTATTAATGCCTTGATATTAACTACTACCGTGCTTATTACTCAGTATATTTTTATAAATAATGTATATATACTCGCGAATAAATAATTTTACATTGTATTAATTGATATTGATAAATAAAATTTATGGAATCATCGAGATGTTTTGTTTACATTTTGTGTTACGTTCGTTTTTATTAAATACTGATCACGATTTAGGAACGCATACACGGATAGTACGATCATTTTTTTTTTTGATTTGTTTTACAGCTTTTAGTCGCATCAAAATAATTCTTTTAAAATTAAATAATATCAATAATTAAAGAACTTTAAGAAACAATCGTTGTGCGAGGAACATCAAACAACGCGCTCAGCCTAAGGATTTTTATCGTATAACAGCATAAATATTGAAGAGTTTGAGGTCGTTTGTTTTGGTATGTATTTTTTTCCCCTCGCACTCGGTTTTTTTCATTTACATCGATATTATTATTTATTCGACGAGTACTGCTCTTCTTTTACCGATGTCGACGACGGTGACGGCGACGTTTATTCTCTCTCTCCTCTCAATTCCCTCGGATCCGTATACCACCGCACTGCGTTCGTTTGGCTTTTGGGATGTGACAGGAAGGAGAAACCGGGGAAAAACCTAGGGAGAAAGCATTATTACGTATGCCCACACACACAGACGAATACGACATTCACACGCACACCTATAATATACTATTGGATGCGCGGTGTACCGGTGAGTGTGTACATTTTCATATCCTCTTCACCGCCCACCATCGAATCACACACCCCCTATCGCATTCACCCCCATACCCATGCATATACAAGCTCACAGAGCCCCGTCGTTTTCTTTTTTCAATTCTTTTTTTTTTCCACCAGCGCGTCCTCCGGCGACAGTGGATGCGCACTCGGCATGCAAACGGTCTGAAGTTACGCCAGAGTGACGTGGCGGCGAGGGGTGTATTTATAGGGGAGGATAATGGGGGCGAAAAGAAAACCCGGCAAAAACCACCGTCGCGGCGACTGGATTTTTACCGCGCACGCGCCGCCGCCGGGACGCGCGCAATGGCGGTAATTCCACGAGGGACGGACGCCGAACACAAATGAGGGTGGAAGGGCGGCGGCGGCGGTCGGTGAGCGTGTGTACATGTATATGCGCGCCGACACTTAGCAAAATTAAACCCCTCGGGCTGCAGTGGCGGAAAAACGAGATGTGGAAAGCGGCGGGGGGCGAAGAGAGTGGTGGGGCGAAAGAGAGAGAGAGAGAGCGCGCGCGCGCGTATTGCCGAACCCTCGCCTGCCACCACATCCGGGGGAGAGGTATACCCATTCGGTTTTCCACGCTTTCCGCCGCCGCAATCGCATAACACAGAGGCCAAACCTCCACTGCCGCCGCCACCGCACTAAACCCTCGCCGTCCCTCATCGCCGCCGCCGCCGCCGGCCGACGAAAGTTCGGCCTCCGCCGCCCGATGATAAAAGCTCGCGTTACGTCCGTCCGTATAACTACGTACAATCTTCCGGTATCGCACCACTGCCACCGCCGCCGCCGCCGCGACCCACGCGCACACACACGTCGCCGCTGTGGCCGCCACGCGTGGTCACGCACACGCACGCACGTACACGCGACAGCCGCCGCCGCCTGTCGAGACGTCGCTTGTGCACCGTCGACAGCCACTCGGTGGGACCTGGTCGCAGTCCCGTTGACACCGCCGTCGTTGCTCTTTTGGATGACGGCCACTGGTGCCGTGCCCATTCGCCGTACAGTCGACGAGATCGCCACTGCGCCCGGGCGGTTGACGGCAACCGGCGGGTCAGCGTAAACCGCGGCCGGCATGTCCACGGTGCTGCAACAACCGCCGTCCGGAGGAGCACCGCAATCGTCGCTGCTGCCGCACCTGCATCCGCACGGCCACCACGGCCATCATCTGCACCACAGGCCGGCCGCCGAACTGCAGGCCGCAGCCCACAACCCGGACGTCCTGCTCGCCCTGCTGGCCCGGAACAAGGCTCTAGAAGGTAAGTCCGTTACCCCTGGCTAGTAGCCCGGCGCGGCGCGGTCAGCCCGTGATTGTAAAGCACACACCGTCCGCGATGACGAGATCGGGGGGAGGGGGGGGGAGGTAGGTCGCGAACTTGTAATAAATCGCAACACGTGTAATCGGTCGGAGATCTCGATTCGGACGAATGTCGCGACACCGTTTGGTTTTTCGAGCGTACGAGCGATCCAAATGATCCAGCTCGAAAAAATTTCCCATTCTTCTTCCCGCCACTGCAGTGCAAAATGAAAGTATTTTCTTAAGTTGCGAACAAAATCTGTTGTTCGCCATTTTCCGTAAATGTTATGCGAGGGTAGTACCCTAGGTAGGAATCCGAAACGAGTAGAAATCGTCACGTGCTAATCACCTGTAGGGAAAAACTTCAAATTTCATGTTTTCTATAAAACTATAATATAAGTTTGAATACAACGTTCTAGTCGCTTTACTAAAAAACGACTGCAAACTGTATTTTTTTGATCGAAAGTCTTATTTTATAATATGATTTCTCGGTCTGTAGGTAAAATACTTTTGACCGTATCGCTATGTAAGGTATTATTAGTTTTAGGTTCGTAAATAATGAATATATACTAAGTATATATACTAGACGTTTATTTTATTCATGCACTATATAAACTTTGCGAAATAGATATCGGTATTTTATTCCGATCAAGTCTTATTTAATTAATGAAATATTATAATTTTATACTGCGAAGGAAAAATGATATTGTATAAGTAGTTTTCATTTGAAATGAATGATTACCTACGTAAATTCTATGAAGCTTATAATGATGACTTAAACAAAAAAAAAAAATCGATAACAAACAATAGATTACACACATAATCGAATATTTTGAGCAACTACACCGGCTATAGTAATTTGACCATTGACATTCAAAAGAACTGAATTCGAAACCATAAAAACATTGACAATTTAAAAAAAAAAATGTGGCTTTTTAAGGTTTTTATTTTACGAAAATTCACTCAATACACTAATTCGAATTCATAAAATGTGTGTTTATACTCTTACGTATTAAGTCTAAAAACGTATTAACGTATTACTCGATAAAACTCAAATTCATGAAATGAATCATTTAGTGAAGAGCACTAGGTACTGTATAGCTTTATTAGAGAAAATGTAATATATATGATACAATAAAGTAGGCCTATATGGATTTATTTAGTGATAAATCGTATATTATATATTAGATATAAATAAACTGCGTTATACGTATATGCGAGTAAGTGTAAAATATAAACCTTCAAACTTGTTATTTTTATTACTTTACCTTTTAAATAGTTAAGTACTGAATATTGTTTATTATTAATATGCTAATTTAATTAAATCATTATTAACTATATTCACCTAATTTTTTTCTTAAATACTAAATTCTAAACCTATTCTGAGTATGGTTAACTGATTAAATTTACGATACATACGATATGCTCATGTATATTATATGCTTCATAGTTTATTTTAAATAGATAATCAAGTAAATAATGAATTTACAATATTCACGCCTATTATGTTTTCTTATTAAAATAGTAGAAATATTTCAATTTGGTTATTGTTAAAATATTTTATTTATGACACATTATAATACGAATTAAATTAACTATATTAGAATTATTTATTCAAAACGCATTGAATATAATAATTTTATAGTAACGTGAAATTATTAGTCTTAATTGTAATACACTCGTTCCTATACAAAATATAATGATCGTTTAAAGGCTTGAAAATTCAGAATAGCTTCTACACTACAAGTATAGATAAAAAAAACTTATAAATATGCAAAGGTTAGGTTATAAAGAATGTATACCATATGAACGAGTAATCAATATCATAGTCAATGGCTCAATGCCATTAGGATATCTAAAATGTATATGTTTTTTTCTTTAAATTGTATATGTACATAGGTATTGATAAAAGAAGCTGGTAAAACCATACATTGGTAATACTTGTTATTTATTTTTATTTTATTTTAAACTGATATTCGTTTAAAAAGTATCACGCATCTTGGAGAATCTAACTTCATCTAACCTAATCTTGGTAATCTATCTTAAAAGTCATAACAATTTCGTATTAAATATTAACCTTGCCATATTGCCCATATTAATTATAGGTCAAAGCCAAGTATTTATTTTAAAGAGAGATAAATTATTTATTACCTTCAATAGGTCTATATAATCAAAAATATTATTTAATAACAGCATATTTGTAATGTAAATATAAAATAATGTGTTAACAATAAAATGTTTTATGTTTTTAATATATTCAAAATCATTATAAAACTATTAAAAATAATAAATATAAATATTTATAATAAATAGACTACATAATTAAAAAATAATATTCAAAAACTAGTATGAAAATAAGGTCATTGACGATATAGGATTATAGGAGTAGTTCATTAAAAAAAAAAAAGTGTATCAAGTATGAAGTATCGTAATATAATGAAAATAACTAGGCATTTGATTGTATTTATAATTAAAATGTATGTGGAAATTATTGCGATGTGATATTTTATGAGTGGAAATATGATTGTTGTTGGAATAAGTTCTTTGTGGCCCAGCATGAAGTGACTTTGTAGTTTGTTTTAGTTATTCTATATCATAACTTAATAGATAGATTGAAATTACCTATATTTTCTCACCTACTGAATGTTCATACATCCAAATATTTAATAGATTGCTTTATTTATCTTCTGTTCAATAAGTTAACCCGTGCCTTTAGAGTAGGTAATGAAATAAATAATGTATCCTTTATAAAACATTGTATTCAAATAAAAATTCCAAATAAACTAAATAGTAAGATAGAAGATAGTGTATATTGTTTTCTACAATTCTGTACATTAAAAGTTACCACGCATTCTTTGATCATCACAGTTAATACAATTGTTACCTATAACTAATAACCATGTTCTAACATTTCAACAATTACAGCCTCAGCTGTAAAGTTGTGATTACTATCTCAGGCTGAACGGTGGTAACATAAATATAATATAATAATTGTATAAAATACACTTTTTTTAAATTTAGCTTGGTAATAAATAATGCTTTGATAGATATTGAGTTAATACATATAATAATGAATACAGATAAATCCCAAGGTTAAAGGATAAAGGCAATGTAACATTCTGTTAAATGGTTGATTATGTCCAAAGAGTTGAGATGGGTCATAATGGAATGTAGAGCATTTCTCGTATAGAGTGGGAAAGAACACGGAAAGAGATAAAGTATATGAGTTGTTATTTCCTACGTGAATAAATTATCTTTTTATGTTTTTAAAAATACATTTTGTCAATAAATATCTTAAAATATTCAAATTTATACTTAACTAATAACTTTACGATAAACTTACTAAAATAAACCATACGAATTTAAATATTAATTACGATATATCAACACAAAATAAATGTCAACATTAAAATAAATATTCAAATCCTTTTTTTCTAATCTACTTTTATTCGGAGTCTTAAACTTCAACATAGTATTTACTTCAGCTAAAATCCGTTTATAGAACCTAATGTCTATATTCACACTTAAGTCATAAATATTAATACTACTATTGAACTTGGTTGACGCGAACTGCGCTGACTTCTGTTATTGATTGTCGTTGTCCGGACTAAATTGATGTTGTATGAGAAATGAGGATAAAACACAGACATCAAATCTTGAACTGATTGTCTAATATATATTAGATTTTAATTATTGACCAAAATTCTACTTATATGTATACTCGGTTACTCATAATGTCAGTGGTTGTCATCGCGGATCTATTTAATTGTAAAACGTCACCAACGCTACTTTGTCCTACCTCTTCCGTAATCGAGTAAGGTGAAATAGTCGAACGAGTCACGTGTTATTAGTACCTCGAAGTAGTGGTTGATAAGAACGTAGGTACTATATCAGTAGTTCCACAGAATTCTGTGGTAGTACGCTACAACGTTTATACTTTGTACTTGCATTCTCTGCCTATCACTATATGGTTTTAACTTCAAATTGCGACGCATAGTAGTTGCCTCCCAAAACATACGAATTGCATCCCGTTCTTATCGTAAATAAAAGGTTAATTTACACTAGTTGCCTCCGATGACCGGGTAGTTCATAATTACCATACGAGTTACCTCCCAAGAATTTTCATACTAGTTGTCTCCCATATAGAATTAAGTAGTGGTTCATAAACTTTACTAAACAGTTCTACATAAATAGGTTATGTTTATTCATTATTACAAATATCAGACTTGGTTAAAAACAATAATAATATAAAAATACAACATATTATACTGCCTATTAAATATAATATTATGGAATAATGTTATAAAAGTATTTTTACACAAACATTTGCTGTCTGAGAAATCACATTTATAAAAAAATTACACAACTATAAAAATAATAAATCAATAAGTCAAACAAAATAGGAAGTAGTACTTATTATTAATCAATAAAATAAATTTAAGGTAATAATAATTTAATATAATATGCATATAATGGTAAAAAATTATTTATTACATTGCTTAGGCTTATATATTTTAGCCTATATTTGTACCTCAAAATTTGATATTTTTTTCACTCAACTTTTTTATTTGGGTATCAATGAAAATTATGTTGTTTCTAATTTGTAATCGTCCATGTAGTTTAGGCTTATTAGAACTTTTTAATAAAATTCCAGTCTCAGTTTGAATTATTTAATTTTAAAACTTCGATAAATATGTATATATTAGGATGCGGAGACTCAAAATAGCTATTAAATTTGTTATGGAAGGATTCATATGCGTTGGTATTGTGCGATGAATGTTGGAACTTTTTTCTGCTCATATATGAGGTGGAAAAATTGAATCCTCTGATATATATGTATCTACTAAGTTTAATATAATTGTATCAAATATCAAATATAACAAAAATCATAAATTACGACATTGAAATTACAAACATATTTTTATACATGATGTTTGAAATGTTTGGAACCACTTATATATTTATTACCTGACTAATGGGAGGCAACTTGTACTAAACCCTTTTCGTTTATGATAAAATTTATGGTACGTCGGGAGGCTACTCGTATATAGTCAGGAGGCAATTCGTATAAAAATTATGGACTTTTTTGACTTCGGGAGGCAACTAGTGTGCGCCCTTAAATCGACACAAAACTTGAGGAGTCATAACGCATTAGTTGTTAAATTATTTTAAATCTGATCTGATCTCTTCATATTTTTTATTTTAAATAATATTTGTACAAATCAATGTTTTGAAATATACTTTAATTGCCTTATCAATAGACTACAATAGACACGAGTATATGACGCTTTCGAAATTAGGTATATTAGTCATTATTACTAAATTACCCTCAATATTCTATTTCCACCGGGCTGTAGATGAAAATAAAAAATAAATATTTCTTAACTAGCTATATATTTAATAAAGTCAATACCACCGATTAAATGTAATAAAAATGTACTTAATCAAACAACACAACTGTACAACTATCTTCTATATTTTTTTTTACGTATTAAATTAAAGGTTATTAATTTTACTTAAATATCTCTAATATTATGATTTTGAACTATATTAAATTACATTAGGCGTAGGCGTTATATTTTTATGTTAAACTTTAAGACACTAAGAAGTTATGAGATATACTAATGCGGATATTTATTAAGTTTCTAAACTATGATAGTTAAGCTGTCAAACAATATATAAAGTGCACATAAAAGATGGAAGATGATACAAAAACCAATTATTAGAAGTGCTCTATTGAATAGTATTACAATATTGACATTTATTCCCCATATGTGCATTTAAGGTTACATATAACGTATTCTCTCGTTAAAAATAAACGATGATAAAAATACTGGTTAACTCATAATTTTTATGGTAGAGACATTTGAGATGACTTTTTCAGAAAATTATCAATTTCATTATACTTCTTTGTCGCTAATCTATAGCATGAAAAAAAGTTTTTGAATACCTTTATAATCATAAGATTCCTCTACTAATTTTGTTTTATATTTAAGATCGTATGAGTTAAAAAATATTGAATTGCAGTACATCGTTGGCTTATTGCTAGTAAAATATATGAACATAAATTAAAATACATTAGCATTTAGTTGTGGTTAAGTAGGTCACTTACCAAAGCTTCTTTGATTATGTTTTTTAGACAGATGGTTATCTATATTATTTTCATAAACTCGAAAAATCAATTATAACATATAAAAATAAAATTTTGTTATGTTATGTGGGCGTATAATTATATTTTTTTCGGTTCTTTAAATTTTATTTAGTTTCAACATTTTTAACAAAACCTAATGAGATATTTGTAAACAATAATTTAAGTATCGTTTATATCAACATAAAAACGAAAGAAAGTAAGAAATCGTTGTGATATAGTAGGTATCGAATGTACCTAGCGTAGTTATTTAGTATAAGTTAGGTTAATTGATATATTTGATCTATCATTACATATGAAAAACGATTCTGAGCCTGAATAACTATGCGTATTTTATGATAAATTTGAATTTTTAAAGTAATTTATCTTACTATTTGTAATACAATATATTAAATTAATTTCTGCCGAAGAAAACATTAAGTTATAAAATATCATTGCATACAATAAAGTTTAATAATATACGTTAACATCCAAGATAAAGACATTTGAGCTAAGTACTACAAATAGCTATAATTTTTATTCTTTGTTTAAATATTTAAAGTCGTCTAAACCTATTTCTGTTTATTTTTAAAATTTTTCGGTTCTGATATAAAATACTTAGTATGAGAAAATTTTTATTTGATTTTCAAGGTTTTTGGTCGAACAAAAATAATTAATTTATATCTAATATGTAAAACAAAAATCTTTAAAAAAAAAAATTAAAACTTATATTACCTATAAATAATTGAAAAACAGTAAGAATATTTTGATTACTATACCTCTTGTATAAAATTCTAATAAAAAGTTTTTCTGAAAATTTTGTTTAAAAAAATATGTTGAACGTAAAAATTATTTATTTATTAAAAATTGGTAGCAATTGTACCTTTTTTCATTGTAATATGATTATTTTTTCTGTTAAATAACCTATTTTATTACTCTATTCTTTTTCTATCGTGTGAAAATATTTGATACGATTAACTTAACTTGATTTCAGTTAAGTTTTGCTGTCATTTTAAGCCATTTAGAAATAATATATAGATCAAAGATGTCATGTGGTAAGTAAATGATCAAATCCATTGTTAAACCTTTCAAAAATACTGTTAGATTTAACCTAATCACTTTTAATTATATCAAATACATTCCATTAAACTGTGTCATTTTAAAAATGGTTCGTTTTCATAGTTAATAATAAAACTAAATTAGTACCGTACAGTTAAAATACTTTCGTATGCGGATACAATAAAATTATATGTACAAATATTTAATAACATAGACAATTTAAATTATGTCTTATACCTAAAATATAGTTATATCATTACATTCCAATATAATTTTTAAAACAGAATCTTTCTCGTGGTTGATAATCAAATTAGGTGATACATATTATATATATATATATATATATAAAATTAAACACAACTAATTTATTATACATATTTAATCAATTTAGACAAAAATTAATTATATTCAATTTTGTGAAAGTGATAGTGCAAATAAAACAAAGGAAAATACATCGGTAATAGATATTATACCTACGAATAGAATCTTTTGAGAGCGCTATTTTTAGTTGGATTTACTTAAATATAACTTATAAGCACCTACCTACAAGCAGGTTAGTGCACATACTGTTTTGTCAATGCGTTAGTTACGGTTTAATAGATTCTAAGTACCGTCAAAATGTATTATACGGGTCCTGGCTATTTCCCCTCACGGTATTTTGCGTGATCATCCTCGAAACATAATAAATAATAATAATAAAAAAAAAGGGACACACCGACAGAGCGAAAGATAACTATCAGCAGTAACATACGGCAGCACTCGGCGTCACTTGGAAAAATGACCGTTCGACTAGTCAAAATAATAAAGGACACGGGACCACCTGTTCAATATGGATATTACTATGATTAGTCGCATGAATGATGGGCTACCCTTCGCGGCGATGCCCCTTATTAGTCATCGTTATCGTGTATGCATGTGTATACTAGTTGCATGTAAATGACCGATTATTATTATTACTATAAGCGGACCTTGTGAAGTACACGCATTACGCAAATGGTTTTCGAGACGAATGTTAAAAAAATATATAAACGGCCAATTACAAAGACCACTTGGATTTTTAGGAAATGTAATCACTAAATATGAACAAAAGGGACATGCGTGAATGGAGTCAGTCGGCTGGTGTCTTTTCTCTCGGGACAAACGACAAAAACGTAAAGTATAAAAAGGAACATTGAATTGGCAGACTTTGAAAAGCTGTCCATTTCAATATTTAATAATAATATTGAAAATATAAAATAGAATAATATAAATACTATAAGTTTTTACAACCTTAATTTACAGGACTAGTGCTTTGTGGTTTATTGTCTGTTGGTCAGACAAAATGTTTTATTCCTGTGTATATTGTATACCACATAAGTTGTTTGTTTGTCAAAATCGAATAACCTATTTGATTTGTATAAACAACACAATCATTTCATGTAGTGATTGACGAGTTAAAATGTTTCCAATTATTATAATATAGTTCATCTTATTTTCATTAGTCATAAAATACAGTGCAAACGCTATTGCTTTTTTCTAAAAATTATTTTTGAAATAAATTATAAGGTTTCATTGGCCATCTCTTTTATTAAAAGGTTTCTTTTAAGGATTCCGGCGAAAACATTATTATACAATTGTCTTTGATATCTTATTAAGAAAACTAATGTTTTCTAGTTTGGTTTAGAGAGAGTATTTTGAAAAGTGATCATCCAAAGGTTATTATTTGCAGTGTAAAAAACGTGTTATTTTCACTGACTTTAGGAAAAATACTGCTGTAATCTTGTTTACTCGAAACCATAAAAAAGGGCCAAAGGTATACGATGCAAGTTTCATTTTATCGAGTCATTCCGGCGCTTTAATATGTTCTACTTAAAAGCTGGAGGGTTCCCCCGGTTCGACCTGCAATTAAAGGCGTTCGGAAAGGTTAAACACTTGCACCAACAGTTAAGTAATGAATGTTACTGCTGTTCACTGGTGTTGATTAAAACTTACAAAGACCTCTTTGCACCTGAGGCTTCCTTTTAGCATGTGATTAATTTTTCTTTTTTCATTTTTTCTTAGTTTTGAGATTTATTTTTTTTTCCTTTTATATTATAAAAAAAACTTGAATATTACCTACATTTTTCCATAATGGTATGAAAGTTTCGTAATAAATAAAATTAAAAAAACAAAAAATATAATTTAACGTAAATTGCTGTTATTGAACAAACGTCTTTTTAAATTTTATTTTATGGTTAAAATGTCTAAGAAAAAATAGACATAGAAGCATATATACGTAGTAAGTATTTTATGTAATATAAATTTACACGTCATGCTGATGAAACATGAACACATAATAGAATTTTAGAATCCTAGATACTTATATAAATAATATAGTTAATTAATTTATATTTTTAATTTCATGACTATGACAAAAAAATTTATATAGTGAAATGAACAGATGAACTTAATTTTGAATTTTTAACCTTAAATATAAATACAAAAAATTGTATGAATTTTCAACAATAAAGCTAGTTACTTGTAAATTTTCGCAATTTTGATATATTTCGTAATAATTTGATCTTAATTATTCATAAAAAAACAGTTGTTACCAATGATTTTTGACTTTTTTTTTTTTAATTATAATAAAAACAACTTATAAGAAACCTTGTATTAAATTTTTAAGTTTTTTTTGGAACCAAATTTTTTTTTATTGACATTTCAAAAAAAAAAAAATTACTCAGAAAATTCGAAAATTTCAGCTATCTTTAAATAACTCAAACAATGATAAAATATTAAAATATAAAATATTTGAATACTTTATTTTTACAAAATATTTGAAAATTAAACTTTTAGTATAGGTATTTAACAATTTTGTGTACTCAATTTTGATGATGATATGTATGATTAAGTTGTACTTACATAAAAATATGATTTATGAAATAGATTGATAATAATAAAAACAACAATAATTGTTTATACAAATGAAAAAACGGCATATTTCCTAATAGTGCAAGTAATAATTAAATATTAATTTAATAATTTTGTGTTGTATATTAATACAATTAATTTAAAAATATTAAATATTTTAAAGTTTTAAGTATATTTTATATTTTGTTTTCGTAGAAATTGCAATCAGTATATTATATTTTTTTGTTCTTTATTATAACTATACTCGGTAGAGCATTTGGAGTTTGACAGTCTGACAATATCTTAAAAATAATTATTCACAATAAAAAATAATGTTTTCCAATAAACTTTTAGTTTTTTGCAAATGTTTTTTCTTTTTTTTTTATGATGTTTTTTATTCTTATATTTTTACTGATCAATGTTTCGGTTAAAAGGAGGGTTGAAAATGAATCTGCTTATAACACCGACTTGGAAAAGTAGTTTTTTATTTTCTTATTATAACCTACACATAGTTTTGAAAAATCATGATAAACCATCGTATATGCTTAAAAAATTATGATCATGTTTTCATTGTTATAAAATGTTTTTTTTTTTTTTTTTTTTTAATTGTGTTTGTAATAATATATTGTCCAAAAGTCGCTTCAAAGTAAGATAGGACTTTCGTGTTCAGCACCCATGTCTGTATCTAAGAATGGGCAAATTACTTGATGAGTATTGTAACTGGTTAAAATTTTACCAAAACCATATAGGTACATATTTTATAATCTATATACTCGCATGGTTACTAGTTATTAATTTCATCAACAAT